>NC_044554.1:118745434-119037934 GCF_007565055.1 Rhinopithecus roxellana | reverse complement strand
ATAAATACCCTAGAACCCTAGATTCTTAGGCACTTTATTGATACTCCTGTTGGATATACATTTTAACACTCAGAGAAAATTGACTTAGGAAAAATGATTTTGTAATCAAAGAACGACACATTTGGATAATTTGTTTAGTGTGCAGAAAGATAACTTCCAACAAAGTTATGGAGCTTTGTGCTTTATTTCTAGGTTTCTGTCTTGATGAGTTAGTGTAATTCCACTGTCATTTTAAGTAGAGAAATATCCAAAAAACAAAACAAAACAAAACAAAAAACTACACAGCACTTGACCTGAAAAGCTAAGTCTCTTTATGACTAAACAGTTTATGATATTACCCTTTCTCAATACAATTGAGATACTTCATATGGCATGTGTATTTCAATACTGTTTTCTATTAACTACCTCAGCTTGAGAATGCAGAGTATGCTTTGTTACAAAGTATAATTTCTTGATCTTTATGTATAGAGATCTAAGTATAAGAAATCCTCATGGAAAACAATTCATATGGTTAGGGGACAGGTTGAACACTTGCTGAAGGCAAGAGGTAGAGGGAAGTGGGGGATAGTTGTGAGAAGGCTTGATTGCAGTTGCTGCAAGCCTGACCCTGGATGAGGGAAGGATTCGTCTGGGCATCGGTGAGTCTCAGGATGCCACAGGGGCTGTTGCATCTTTTATATGAGGACATTTCCTGTTTTTAGTGGCATCCCTGATTATTTGGGGCTCCTGAATATTTTGGAGGGGTGTGATTCCTAGGGCTGTCCCCATTGCAATTCTGTCATTTTTCATTACATGTAAAGACAAAACATCAGCTCTTATTTTATGGTCTTACTAAGTCATATCATCCTGTGGTAAGCAGTTGTGGTTTTGATGGCAGAAGTTTCTCTTTGAAAAAAGTTATTGGTATTTTAACTGGAATCGGGTAGTTGAGATATTGGTCTCCATCATTGCCTCATTTTCTGGGAGTACTTATTTCACTTGCACTTCAACATGTAACCCAAATGCTAACATGTGCTCCTGTTCTGCAACTGGTGGAGTTTGCATTTATTTCCAAATTTACTACAAAATTATCCAAATTCTTGCATAATTTATACATAGTTACCTGCTTTGCTGAAGTCTCTGATGGAAAATTTCAGATGCCTTACCACTCATAGACTTGCTATAGATAAGATAGTAATACTGATATCTTATATTTGAATAGGATTTTATGATCTGCAAAGCTTTTCTGTATTATTTCACATCAGATACATAAAAATCCAGAGAAAAGAAGATATTAGTGTACTCATTTTGCAGATAAGAAGCTAAAGCTCAAAAAAAAAAAAAAAAAAAAAAGAAGCTAAAGCTCAGAAATGTTAAGTGTTCACAGCAACATAAATACTTAACATTACTCAAAATGACTCTGAATTCTATTTACATGTGCTATACCTTCATCCTAATGGTGGGCAGATCACATCAGATCCCTAATTACAATATAACAAGCTGTATACTTCTCCATTTGGAGATCAAAAGGAGGACATCTATGCCTACACCCCTCAAATACCCAGTTGCAGCACGTCATGAGGAGTCCAAGATTTCACAGGTCCCCCTACTCCAACCGTACCCGACCCAGGCAGAAGGCCGAGGCGTGGCCAGCACACTGTTATCAGATTAGTCACAGGTAAATGCTGACACCTGGACGGGGAATTCTGCATTGTTGCCTCCAGGAAGCAGTTTAAATGCAAGTTTGGCAAGTCTTTTAAAATTCATTTTTAAAAATTAAATACTTATGGATCACCTACAAAGTCCCAGGAACTATGCTAGGTGCTACAGAGCTGTAAACAAGAGGATGTGGCCTCTATCCTGGAGGGGCCTACAGTTTAGGAAATGAGGCCAACATGTTAGCTTTGAAAATGGGTGCTAGCTTGGCATTACTCCAGTGAGGACAACAAGACAGTCAGAGGCACAAAGACAGCAAAAGTAACAGTAAAGATTAATGAGAGTAATAAGCAGTTGAAATTTCATGCCATTGCATCTACAAATTTGCTGCTACAAGTATTGCTGCTGTGGCTACATGCTGTTGAATTCCCAAGGCCTGTGCACTCTCTCTTCTTAAAGTTTAAAATGTGAGATTTTATTTTCATATTAAGAAATAAAGCTTAAGGAGGCCAATATGGCATACATTTCAGATTCCCAAGAAACCCGATATAACCTAACTTTAATTTCAGAGCTGAGGTTTTTTTAATGATAAAATTAGACTACCTAGAAAACAAATTCAGAATTGACTGAATTCAAACAGGTAAAGTTCACAGCAACCTCCTCCTGATTGATGTTAAAGAAATGCCAATGGTTCAGGAAGAAGAAATAAAACTGAAAATGGAAATGCATCATTAGGTTTTTTAACAAGAGCCTGGTGGGATTTGCCACATTTAATTTTAAGTGACAAGTACTGAAGGACAGTTTTTCACCTAGAACCTTCTTCCTGACAGGCTCCAAAGGACAAAAGCAAAGATGCCCGGGTCTCCTGCAGAGCAGTGCTTCATCAGCCTCATCTCCAGATCTCCACTTGCTCTTGACCCCATACTGCTCAGGATCGTTTTGGGCTTTGGGCCATGAAAGAATTTCAGTGCTTGGGTATTGAGTAGGGGAAGTATTCCCTTAGACACTAGGCAGAAGCATTGCAAGGCAATATTTGAGCCAGAAGAGTACATTCCTTTGGAGCTCAGATACTTGCCTGTGGGTATCTTTAACTTAGAAAGTTTTCCAAAAAGTCAGACCTATTGATTCTAAGACTCAGTGAGCTTAGAATTTTCCCCTATGAATGAAGAATTCAAAGCAAATTGGTGGAAAACACATCTCAAAATAGAAGTGTCATGATTTCTATTTCTTTGTATTTCAACTTTGTAATGTAGCAGTAATGTGGGAGTCAGGGGCAAAGACGTCCAGGGTATCAGAGCTACTTCTCTAGGGCATCAAGGACTATAATAGGGCTTTATCATTGTTACTTTTTGGTTCATACAATGCAGTGATTTTTATCACATTAAATTTTCAAAGTAAGAACCCACATCTATCATCTCTCTCTCTCTCTCTCATCATCTATCCATCTATCTATTTCTCTATCTCTATGTTGATATGTCTTACATCAAGTTGGTGTAAGGAATGTATTCATTTCATTATGAAGAATATAATAGAAACTTCTGGCTGATACATGGAATTAGACAAACTTTGTCAAAAGATTCTGATTTTTTTTTTTTTTTTTTTTTTTTTTTTTTTTTTTGAAACGAAGTCTCACTCTGTCGTCCAGGCTGGAGTGCAGTGGCACAAATCTTGGCTCACTGCTGACTTCACCTCCTGGGTGCAAGCAATTCTCCTTGCAATTCTTCCTCAGCTTCCTGAGCAGCTGGGATTACAGCGTGAGCCACCACACCAGGCTAATTTTTGTATTTTTAGTAGAGATGGGTTTTTGCCATGTTGCCCAGGCTGGTCTTGAAGTCCTGACCTCAGGTGATCCGCCCCCTCGTCCTCCCAAAGTGCTGGGATTACAGTCTCACTGTGCCCAGTGAGTTAATCCCACTGTGCCCAGCCTCTCTCTGAAATTTTAAGTGTACTGAAATCTACAGGATTAAAGAGGAGGAACCAGCCTAAGATATACAGAAGAAAATAAGACCTCAGAGGTAAGCTTCACCATAAGGAAGGAAGAGTCTGGACTTGTGCTCAACATTCTATACCAGCCATGTATTAGGGCAGAGGTAGTTTGGGGTCTACCTTGCAAGTGCCCAGTGATGTCATCCTAGACATCTTCTTGAGAAAACAGCTCTATGTGTGTGCACGCGCACGCATACTTGTGTACACCTGTACTTGTATGGATGAAAGCTGTAATAGTTGCGGTTCAGGTAATTTTTGCTGTAGGATGTTGCTGCCTGAGTTTGACACTAGAGTTACTCACAGAGTCCTGGGAGAATCCGCAGAGATGCACATCATCACCATGGCAGCAGTAAGAGGACGCCGGGACTGCAGGGAAGCTGTGCTATACATAGGGCTTTGTATCAAGCTATAATGGTTTACTCAGTAACCCAGGATTCCAATTTGGTTATGGTGGCCCTGGAAGTAATCAAGACCAACAGACCAGGAGGTCACTATTGCATCAACTGGCTTTGAAGAATATCCTTGAAATCCCCATCTCTCAGCAGATAGTTTTCAGTACAAAGGAGGAATGAAACTGATCTTTGTAAAGAACCCTGGGGAACCATGGGAGAATTTGCGAAGAGCAACTGCAGAGGGAAAAGAGTGTGCCTCCCATTGACCTGGGAAATACTGTCATTTGATCATGTTGTGAATTTGTGCTGTGTTACAGATTGACATCTGAGGCTACGGCAGTTCCTCTATGCTATCGACTGAATGTTTGTGTGCCCCCACCCCCACATTCACATATTGAAGCCCTAATCACACATGTGATAGTATTTGGAGAGGGGACTTTGGGAGATGATTAGGGTTAAATGATGTCATGAGGGTGGGGGCCTCATGTAGCATCTGTAAAAGAGAGACACCAGAGAGTTTGTTCTCTCTCTATCTTTCTGTGGGTGTGTACAAAGAGGTCATTTGAGCAGTGAGATAGTAGTGACTGCCTACAAGCCAAGAGAAGAGATCTCAGAATAAAACCTACTTTTCTGGAACTTTGATCTTGAACTTCTCAGCCTCTAGAATGGTAAGAAATAAATTTCTGTTGTTTAAGCTACCCAGTGTATAGTATTTTGTTATAGCAGCATGAACTGACTAAAACACTCTAGAAAAAAAAAAGGCAAATCTTTACCTTATTTAGGCAAATGGAATTAATAAAACTAACTGCATAGCACTCTAAACATAGCTCTGAGTTTCTCTCTTTGTTTCTGTAGACAGTGGCTGACTACCAATGGTCCTTTTCATAAATTATTATAACTTGTTACAAAACTATACCAAATTTGAATGTTTTGAAATGTTCATGAGAAAAGTTTAGTCTATGTATATTTGGAAGCATGGTAAATTGATTATTGTCACTGATTTATAATGTCTAATACCCTTTGCTGTAAATTTGTTTTGAAAATGACTTTATTATCATTGATTATCATTTTAAATAATTATTTACACTATAAACACTAATGAGTAAAAATATAAAACTAAATGGTATTTTTATAGGTTTGGAGAAACTTTGGAATATATAAATGCTGATTTGTTTTTACAATCAGATCACAAGCAACATCAGTGAATAAAACACAATATTAATGGGACCGTTGCTTACACCCTGTTTTAACATTCTGCTCTGTTTTTCTGAGTCTATAATATTTCATGTAATTAGTCAATCATTTATCAGTCTTGGCAAAGATTAATAACAACTGGAGACTGCTTACTCTGGGAATTATTATTTATGTTCTGTATCTCTTGACTAATAGCTAATTCTAAACAAAAAAAAATTTAAACATTGCTGTTTTCTTTGGAATTTATTGTGGTACATTCAACAGCATAAGGGATGATCTGGGTATCATATGAGATAGATTAAAAGGCAGAGGGAGGGAACAAAGGGTAAATGCTAAACTGACACCTCAGTAGAGGGGGTAATGGAACTCTAGCATTGCAGAAAGGAGATAGTGTAGAAGAGACTCAAGCATCAGGTGGTTTGGTGGCATTAAATATTCTCTATCTCCCATTGAAGGGAGCATAATTGAAAGATGGGCCCAGCTGATGTGCTAGGAAATCCAGGGATATGTTTGATGAGAGGTCATGCCTCCCACCAGGTGCTCATAGCCAATGATTAAATACAACAGGGAATCTAGGCGAGGCCTTATTTTAGGAAATATAAGATTCCAATAATGAATGGCTTTGGCTCAAGTGCTCCCCATTAGCTTTGCTGAAACAGTCTCAGAGTTGCACAACTTCTCCTACACAACTTTCCTTGCCTTTTTCCGTCTTTCACAGGAATTATACCTACATCTTTGACAATTCTCCTGATCCCTTCTAACTCCCTCCTGGTGATATTCCTCACAGATGTTTTCTCCAAGAAATCGTTTATACATCTAATTACCAATCTGGCATCTGCTTCTCAGGTGACAAGCACAGGTGGAAAGACAGAAAACAAGAAAATAATTTTTAATAATAAGATTTTATGATCCTTGCAGATATTAATAATTTGGATAGTAAGTTGCCCAATTAGAGATTTTCTGCAAAATAATAAAGGCTAAATCTCCAGGATATATCAGGATGCTGTTTTATATATTCATAGCAGTGTGCAGTATGAAGAAGCATGTGTGTTTAAGGCCTGGTTACTCAGGGCAGTTCAGGAAAGCAGGAGTTCTGTTCTTACCTTACGCTAAAGTCCATAGACTAAGCCAAAAGACAGGAAACAAATGAGTGAGTGAATCTATCTAAGGTGGCAGTGAGGGGCATGGCTTTTTCCTTTTTGAAAAATCCAAACTATAGGTTTTTCCTTCCCATTTTTATTATCTTGGCTTATATTGCTTTTAATTGAAGGAAATGCTTTAAAATATGCTTTTAAATTGGTATGCTGCTTAATCAATCCATTAGCCAATACGACTACACCTCTGTATGTACCAAACACTTTTACAAAATGCTAACTACAACCTCCTAAGGTAGAAACTATGCTTATTACTTTCATTTAGATGAGGAAATGGAAGTTAACAAAGGTCTAGTAGTTTCCCAAGTATCCATAGCTGGTAAAGGATGGAGCTGGAATCTGAAATTAGACAGTATCAGTTTAAAGGTTTTGTTCTTTACTTAATAGCACTGCCTGTTAGGAGGCATACTTTCTAAGATATAAATGTGGAGGTCAAAAAAAAATTAGAATTTTCAACTATCACCTCTTAATTTATTTTAGTCATATTGTGTATAAATCATCTGAGACACTCATTATTATTTATAGCTTCCTATAGCACCTGCAGTCTCGTTGGTCCCTAGAGATACTGAAGGGACACTTTTGTGAGGACAAATGTCTACCTAGCCAGGTCACTCAGTCTTAAAATCAGTAAGGACTTGACCTGAATATATATCTTTTAACTTGAATATCAGCTATTAGCATAGTATGCTAACTTATGTGACCTGCTGCAGGTTTTATTTTGTCCAAAGTTATTCTTTTAAAAATAATACTCAAATGAACCAGAATGAAGAGAAAGCAAAATTACATGTTTGTAAAAGTACTGGACTAAAAAGCCAGAAACAACTTCAAAATAGTCTCTCCACTAATCTAAAACTTGAACTAAAGTTCAAACTATTTTTTTTTAAAAATGAATCTCTATTTTTCTCCTACCTTTATGCCTGGTTGAAAACAAGCCTATATGAAAAACAAAACAAAATGAAATAAAAACCATACTCTGTGTGTGTGTGTGTTTACAGAATTCTAAATAAAAAAGTAAAATATATGCATAAAAATGATAGAAACATTTTCACATTAACTAAAATGTACCCAGACACTTAAAATGTACACACTTTCTTTGGGGGAAAATTTTAATATGAAAGTTCATTGCTTTTATTTTTTAATGGAAGTTAGCAAATGTCAAGTAGTTTTCCAAGCATCCAAAAGCTCTAAATAATAATGAGTGTCTTGGATGATTTATACATTTTTGCCTTGATTTTTATTATATTTCATAATCCTATTAATTTTTGTTTTATTGATCAAATTGTGGGAATGTCTACATTTCATCATAACAATGCACCACTTTCCTAGAAATCAGAGATGAAACCTAATTCTTACTGTTTCTCCTTCCTCTCTTGGTCTTCATTTTTACTCCATACTTGTAGTATCGGTTCCCAGGCATAACAGTTCTAAAATGATGATTCAGGGCAACATTCTGACTAGAATATGCCTTCCCCCAGCATAGGTCACATACTGCAAAGGGTACAGTGTAGTTGTGACATTATAAGTGATCATTTCAGTGATTTTTTTTCTTTCCTTATTTCAAGAACAATAAAGTTCCTGTTGACAGGGAATTCAGGTGACTATATATGCTCATTTGTTAGGAATATAAAACAAAAGAAAGCACTATAACCATAAGCAGTTTATCAATTATAAATATGTAATTTCATAGGTCAATTGAACATCACCAAGAACCTAAAGGTAAGGACTTTTATAAAGCCTGTGCTTGTCTATTTTGTAAACTTTTGAAGCAAATCTGCAAGATGAGGAATTATACAATGAAATAGGCTATCTCTCATTGAACTGGCAGGTGCGGTATGGAAAATTCAGTAATGAGTGCAGTGTTTAAGAAACTGCTCTGCAACAGGACAGCGCTAGGTATTTATTATTTTACAATTTTCTAAAGTAATATTTTGAAACCAAAAGACAAGAAGTGTCAGAAGAAAGAGGGGTGAGGGTCAGATACTGAATAACTGACCTGCTATAAAATAGAGGCTTGGATCATGCTCTTAGACAGCACAACATTCCCTTAGAAAACCCTGGGATTCTGAAATTACACATTTGCATTTTGTCAGGATCAGCAAACATCATTTCCCCATCCTTTTTTATCACATGATATGGGCCAAGAGAAGGAGAAACAGAAGCAAGTGTTGAGGCTTGAGATAAGAAGCAGAAAAGATAAGAAAAAGGGCAAGCACAATCTTAAACACTTTGTTTGTCACTCACTCAGAAGAAGGAACAAATATTTAAATTTGCCAGAATCAGAACTACAGTTTCACTCTCCTTCATAAAACATAAGGCACCCTGTGCATATGACAGAGCATTTATGAATGAATCTAGGCTTGCTCTAGACAGAGCAATGAGAAATGGACATGATGGAGTTTTTGCATTTACCCACTTTTCTTTGTAACCTGTGTCGTCCGGTTTCTGCCCACTCCCACCAGTGAAAAACTCTTTCTGTTAACAAGAGTCAGTAGGAAAGTGTCTGATGAACTCATTCTTTCCAAGATATTAATGACTGATAACATTTATCCCTGATATAATTTGCATTGTAATAGGGGGGAAAAAGCCAAAAACATATATAGTGAATATCTATAATGAAAATTCAATGGTGAAATTTTAGGCATGAGATATCTGTGAAAAAGAGAGACTTTTAGTTGTGATAGGCAAGTAGGGTATTTCACTGAAGGAAAGGGTGTTAATAAAATAATCAGCATTAAACTGTTACGGACTACTTCCTGCATGGACTTGATAGGGCTGCAAAGCATATGAAACATTAAGAACAAAATATTAAACTAGTAGTATTACATTTTCTCCTCTTCTTCCACAGACATGCTATATTTCCCAGCCTCCCTTGCAGTTAGATGTGTCCATCTGACTGAGATCTAGTCAATGGAATGTGAGCTGAAATGACTTCTAGGCTTAAACCATATTAAATGTTTTATATTTTTTTTCCCATTCCTCTCCTGCATGTCCTCTTACTCCCCACTTCCTTCCCCACCTCTGTTCAGTTGAATTAAAGATGACACTCAAGAAAGCAGTGGGAGGCAGAATTTGAAGAGTAAGAACTCCTATCAGCCCGCAGGCTTCAAGAGCTTTGTGGATTTATTTACTCATTGAGTACTTCTATTACAAACACATTTTAATAAATTTTATTTTAAAATAGTCACTTATTGAGTTTGCACTATTATAATTTCTGGAATCTATTGGCTATGACAGATAGCTGAACATTCAGTACAGTGAGTCAGTTAGCTTAGATTATATAGAAATCTAGAAGTAAACTTTCCATTCTTTTGGCAGCAAAAGATCACCCAAAACATTTTTAAGTGATTATACATGTAATAGTTCTTTCTAGAAAATGAGATTTTAGCCTTTGGTTAGAATAAGTGGGAAAGGCTATATGTTACATTGCTATGAGGAACACAGACCTTTTAAGGTTGTTTTTTTTTTTAATGTCAGAACTACCACTTAATGGATGTTTCCTTAAAACAGACAATTGGGAAAATAGCCATATAGAAACATTTTATAGAACGGTTTTAATGGTTAAATAAAAAGTACTAAGTAAAAAATGACCAATGCTTATTATATGGACATTATATTCATCAGTCATGAGAAAACCTGAACTTTTAATGATAATTACAATATCTAACACACAGTGTTTATTATATATGGTTACTATTCTAAGCATTATTTAATTCTCCTAACTCTATGAGATATTGCAATTTTTTACACCAACTACTGAGAGTTGTGATAAGCTTCAAAGGTTAAAGACACAATCCTTCACAAGATTACCTTCACTTCAGACACCAGCTGAAAGTTCAAGGGTCCATAGGCCATCTTCACTTCTGACCAACTGGCAACAAATCTGGGGATTCCTATTACCCCTTCAGACTCAATTCACAACAAACAACTCACAGAACTCATGAAAGTACTATACATTTGATGACAATGTTAGTATAGCAAAAAGGATGCAAATCAGAACCAGCTAAAAGAAGAGGTGCATAGAACAACCTCTAAGAGGATTCAAAATGCACAGCTTCCATTGTTCTCTTCCTGGAGTCATGACACAGAGTGTTAACAACCTAGGAAGCACACCAGAATGTTGTATGCATAGTTTATATCAGGGCTTCATTACATAGGCACAATTGATTAAATCCTTGCCCATGTCACTCAACCTCCATTTCTCCTCTCCCCTCCCTGGAGATTGGGTCGATATCACCGGCTCAAAGCCACAACCCGCTAACCACATGATTTGTCTTTCTGGCGTGGCCGGCTTCCATCCTGAGTCATCTCATTACTTTAAACTATCTAGGAGCAGATCATGAGTCACCTCATAAGGATAAACTATCAAGGCTAACCACAAATATCAAAGGCACACATATCACTCAGGGAAGTCCTAGAATTTAGAGACTACCTTCTAGGAACTCAGGATATAGGCCAGCCAAATTTCTTATTCCAAGGGTTTAGAGGCTACATTCCAGTCAAATTCCTTATTACACAGATTGTGCTATCATTATATATATCTTTAAATAAAGAAACTAAGGCTATGGAAGGTTAAGTGATTTGCTGCAGGTCACACATCTAGAAGATGAAAGAGGCATTGAAACTGAGTAGTTCAGTTCTAAGGTCCATTATCTAAGTTATTACTAACGCTCTTTACTTTTGCCATCAACCTAAATCTGGATGGCACAGTATTATAGTGAAGAACTAAATTTCTTTATTCAATACCAGCTTACATTGGCAAATTCATTTGTATTCCTGGGACACACTTTAGAAAATTCATTATTTTTAAAATGAAAGCACAATATTAGATTCAGTCATTCATTCAATAAATCAAAGAGTGTCTACAAGATTGTAGCTGCTGTTCTTGGCCCCAAATGATCTCTAAAGTCTCTCCTAATTGTAACATTCTGTGATTCTCTACTATATGCGAACAGCATTTTTATCATTATTGATATCTTTGAAAGAACTAGTTAGCAGTTATTGTTAGTATAATTTTTTCTTTCTAAAGGAAATATGTGTAATACAATGATAAGAGACAAGATCCTACAGGAAGATATTTGATTCCTAGACAGGCAATTAGACATTCAGATGGGGGTATAAAGTGTAGGTATGCAAGCTTAGGAATAAAACTGTGAAGTATAATGATTAAGGCTTATTTGTAGTCCGTTAAAGAACAAGAGCTACAAACTCCCACACACAATCTTATTTTATGTAGATTCCCAAAGATATTGACAGATAATTCAAAAAGTAGAAACTGTAACTATTTTTTAAATTTATAAAGGAAAAAAGAACATACAAAAGTCTTTTTTAATCTTCAATTGCTGTTTAATTATGGTATAATTATAGTATAGATAGAATAATAATAGTGATGATGATGAGGATAATGATAATGATAGGAGAAGGAAGAGTGGAATGAATTACAGCACATTACTGTCATGGTTTTTGATATATTTATATTTATGACTTTGATAAAACTCATTGGAAAGCAATTTGGTAATAGCTACAAAACTTTAATATGTGTGCTTTGATCTCCATTTCCAAGAACCAACCATATCTCAGTAATGATAAGAAGAAAAAGTACTACATCTGTAAAAATGTTCATTGAAGCATTCTATATATTTGCAAAAAGCTGGGGGAAAGTCTAAATAACAATAACATGGGGAATGGTTATGTAAATTACAGTATATTCACCCCATGCACTTTTCTTCCTAATTCAAAATGCTAATTAAGAAACAATGTAGCAAGAAGGAAAATGTTATAATGGTAAGTTAAAAAAAAAAGTAGGATGCAAAATCACAAGTACACCATTGTTCTAGAGCTTGACAATCCTGGCATAGCCAATTAATGCTTATCAATCTTGTGGTAGTAGATGAGACAAATAGATTGTGACCATTTCTCTTTAACCTGTTAGTAAATTATGATTGCTATGTTTTTCCTGTGATATGTCTGTACATCTTGACTGAGGAAACATGAATAACATTGAAAACTTTTGGATAAGCTCACTTCTCTATGAAAATATTTAAGCTCGTATCTCTCTGAAATCTTCATTAATGACATGCCCCTCAAATTGGCACATGAACTCATTTTCTCTAATAGAACACTATCATATATCAAGTCTCAAGTTGACAAAGTAACTCTGTGGTCACAAACACTTTCAATTTATAAGAATTTGTCTCCTTGTCACAGCTGGTAACTAAATGCTAGTGCAACTACCACCTATGCAACCTTAGTAGGCAGAATAAAATTCTCACTGGTCAGGGTTCAGGATGTATTTGCTTCTTCATATTTGTCATAATGATTGTGAAAACTCAATTCCAATAGGATTGGCATGTGAGAAAAATTGATGAGGGCAGAATATCTAAGGAGCAGAAGGAGAACAGATGTGCCCACGAGGGTCAGTGTAATGCTTCAAGCACATGGCAGAAATCAGCCTGAAGCACTGAAACATCTATATAAGTGGTGACAACCAACCCCATGCTGCCATCAAGAATAGGACAGCTCAATTTGAAGTAAGAAACCAAGGCCAGGCAGTGCTGCAATTCAGTGCTGGCTTTCCAAGGAGAAACACTTGATATCATCCCCAAAGATACATTTTTCTGTGTAACAACAATCCAAAAAGCTTCATTTGATAGCCTCATTAACTGCTAATTAATTTATTTATCATTTGAAAGATAATCTGAAATCAAGAAGTAACATTTCTCATGTAGTTTCGATTTTCATATGGGATGATTTTACAGTTTTCATTCTGCTCCTAGACAGAGAAAAAAGGAATTGTGCTATTGTTTAAGTCAGTGGGTGTGGGGGAGGGGAGAAATAACTAGGATAACAGAAAACAAAAAGCCCAGTAAATAATTATTGATTGCGTGATTGAAGGAAATGGCTTCACATCAAAGAGACATGAAACAGTCACACTTTCATAAATACAGCCACTAGTTAGACAACGGCAGCAAACCCTGGGGAGCCTATCCTCTTGATGAAATGGAATTTCCCTGTAGATTTTGCCAAAAGCTAAAGGTTTTCATCACACCTAACTGCTTTCCTAAAACAGAGAACTCAGAAGACTACTACACCTGTCATTCTCTAAAATCAAGTTTATTTTTCCTTTTTTGAACATGCATTAATTACTGATGACTACAATATTGCGTTCATATCTTTGTAAATATGCCATCGTCTCTCCTACAAGCCTAAGTTGCATTTTAAATTATTCAACAGCAACACATTTTGAAGCAGTGCAATTACAGAATTCCAGGCTCAAAGTCAAAATAGGCTTAACATGGCCAACATTAGGGTAAATTTTATAAATATTCTCTACCGGCTATTCAAAATAGATGAATTTCTTTAAACTCACCATTCTTCTTTAGTGGAGCAACCAAACAAACATTCATCATTGCCCAGATAGCCATCGCTATCTTATACCATTTCATGTAGAAGAATAAGCATAGATTTCATAATAAAACATTTTGGTACAAATATAGGCTCTTCCATTATGTGTAGACTGCCATTAACTTCTTCAGCACTTACTATTTTTGATCACATATTTTGCTTATTTATTTTGTTCTTTTTCTTCCACCTTCACTAAAATGGTTAGATAGTTTATGTACTGCTATGTTTGTGCCTTGCATGTAGTAGCTACCTAATGCATGTTAGTTAAATGGTTAAGGGATTCACTCTCCATAGAATTTCCAACGTGTCCTACCAACTGTAAATAGCAGTGGGAACATTACATATGGAGGAGTAGATATATGTACCCAAACAATATTGATTATACTGCCTCTGACTATAGGGATTGAAGACAATCCCTCAACTGAAAGAGGTTATATGATACATATTTGTGCTAATCAATGCAATAATTAAAATATATATTAATATTTTATATATCCATGTACAGTTTACATCTTCAAGGAAATAATATATTATGTCCTAAGGATATTCTAAAAGTTAAAATAACAACTAAACAACACTTCAACAAATATTTTATCAATTTCAACAAGTTTTTTTTTTTTTTTTTTTTACTTCTACTCTTTGGATGAAATTATAGGCTTTGATTCCCAAATTATAATCTGTTTAATAAATTGCATCAAACTTTGCACACTGACACTCGGTAAAAGATCATTGCATCAAGTCAACCAATAAGCTGAAAGTCTTCTTCAATTCATTCATTTATTGTTTTACTCCACAAATATTTACAGGGTGTCTTCTGTGTTTCCAGTATAATTCTAGGAAATTGAAATATAGCATTGAACAAAAGAGGAAAAAAATTCTCCTCTCACAAATTTCCTCCTCACAAAATGTTTATTTCTAAGATGGACTTCAGAAATATACAAATGCAAATGCAACTATAAATATTAGTGTGTATAACAGTATATTATTAATTTTTATAAAATAATTCAAGGTTAATTGTATAACCTTCCATATTTAAGTAGGTATCTTCTAGATTCAGTGGTTAAGTATGACCTCCCTGAGGAGTAGACATTTGAAAAACACTTGAGTGAAAGAGAAAAGGAATCATCAGAATACCTAGGAAAGAGCATTCTAATCAGAAAAAATGGCAAATGCAAAGGCTTTGTATGGCAGATGCTTGATTTGTTTGAGAAGCAGCAAAATCGGAGTGAGCAAGAAAGAATGAAGAAGATAAAGTTATAGAGATTGTCAGAAGCCAGATGAAACTGGCTCTTAAAGGTTGTGGAAAGAACATTGGTTTTTGTTCTAAAAATAGCTGGAAACTATTCGATATTTCTGTATTTAGGATAGCACTCTGTCTCCTCTCTGTAGATTAGTCTGTAAGTACATGAAATGCAGAAATGCCAGTTAGGAGGTTACTTCTGTATTCAGGTAAAAGAAGATGACGGAATGTATTATGATGGCAGCAACAGAGATGATGAGAAGAGGTCTGTTTGGATATATTGTGAAGGTAGAACTCGTAGAACCTGATGGTTAATTGGTGATAAGAAAGGGAGATATGAGAAAGTAATCAAAGAGGATGCTCAAGAATTTAGCTTGAGAAACTGGGGGACTGATAGAGATCTTTATTGAGATATAGAGTACTGGGGAAGATGCGGATTTGTGGAAGCAAACCAAGACTTCCTTTTAGGACATTAACTTTCTGATGACTAACAGATATTCTATGCAAGTTTTGACTAAGCTGTTGAATACAGTGTAGAGGTCAAGGGAAAATCATACCTGAAGATACAAAGTTGAGAATTATCAGTGTGTAAATGGTTCTTAAATGCTTGATGCTGAATAAAATCATATAATGTGTACAATAGAAGTAAGAAAATTTCTAAGAGTAAAATCCTGGGTCACTCCACCTTTTAGAGTCTGGTAGCATACAGAAACTCTGGAGGAAAAAAAGGCTGCAAAGAAGGAATGAGTTAGACTTGAGGAAAATCAAAGTACACAGAATACTAGAGTCAAATGAATAAATTGCTTCAAATTAGGAAGACTGATAAATTTTCTTGAGAATAAATAGTGTATGATGGGGTCTGAAATGAACTTTTCTCATAAAATTCCTGGTTGATTGCAATGATATATATATTCATTTCATATTCTAAGTACTTTAAATACAATGTATATGAACCCAATTCCTGAAACTGAACTATGCCAAACGTTCTATTTAGCATATGAAAGCTTCAGTTCTGCAAACATTATTGACTTTGGATTAGAACTATGGAAGTTGATTGTCACTGTGAAATTTATATAATTCTAAAATTATTTGTATATTTATATTGATATTATAATTAGGCAAACTAAAGGAAATTTTAGCTTTACCTTAATGATATATGCTCCTTGTGCTAAATTGAGAATTGGTAGTCA
Organism: Rhinopithecus roxellana; assembly: GCF_007565055.1. Lineage (NCBI taxonomy): Eukaryota > Metazoa > Chordata > Mammalia > Primates > Cercopithecidae > Rhinopithecus > Rhinopithecus roxellana. Next base: position 119,021,742 of record NC_044554.1, on the reverse strand, counting down.
ATGTTATCACATACAGATAAGGACAAATGTCCAGAAGAAAAAATATTCAAGTTAACTAGATTCATCACATTTTCACAGATCATTTAATTTTATCTTTATTTTAGTCAACATTGAAAAATCTTTAATATGGTTTGGTTCTCTGTCCCCACCCAAATCTCATGTTGAATTGTAATACCCAGTGTTGGCTGAGGGACCTGGTAAGAGGTGATTGGATTATGGGGGCAGATTTCCCCCCTTTCTGTTCTCATGATAGTGAGCAGGTTCTCATGATCTGGTTGTTTAAAAGTGAGTAGCAGTTCCTTCTTTGCACACTCTCTCCCCTGCTGCCGTGTAAAGATGATCTTGCTTCCCCTTCACCCTTCTGCTACAATTATAAGTTTCCTGAGGCCTCTCGAGCCATGCCTGCTGTACAGCCTGTGGAACTGTGAGTCTATTAAACCTCTTTTATTTATAAATTACCTAGTATCAGGTAGTTTTTTAATAGCATGTGAGAAGGAACTAATACAAAAAATTTGTACCGGAGAAGTGGGGCATTGCTATAAAATACCGAAAATATGGAAGTGACTTTGGAATCGGGTAGTGGGCAGAGGTTGAAACAGTTTGGAGGGCTCAGAAAAATACAGGAATATGAGGGAAAGTTTGGAATTTCCTAGAGACTTGTTGAGTGGTTTGATCAAAATGCAGATAGTCTGGAATGAGGTCTGGAATAAGGAGGTCTTAGATGGAGATGGTGAACTTATTGAGAACTGGAGTAAAGGTCACTTTGAGAGTAATGATTTAGGGTATCATTTAGGCAGAAGAAATTTCTAAGCAACAAAATGTTCAAGATGTGGCCTGGCTGCTTCAAAATTCTATGCTTATTTGCATAAGCAAAGAAATGACCTGAAATTGAAACTTACGTTTGAAACAGAAGCAGAGCATAAATGTTTGGAAAATTTCCAGCCTGATCATGCAGTAAAAAAGAAAACCCATATACTGGGGAGAAATACTAGGCTGCATAAAATTGCATAAGTGAAGAAGAGCCTAATGTTAATAGTCAAGACAATGGGGAAAATGCTGCCAGGGCATTTCAGAGACCTTTGTGGTAGCCCCTGGAGGCTTAGAAGGGAAAAAATGGTTTCAGGGGGCAGGCCCAGGGCACCATTGCTCTGTGCAGCCTCAGGACATGGAACCTGGCATCCCAACCATTCCAGCTTCAGCTATGGCTAAAAGGGGTCAAGGTGCAGATTGGGCCATTGCTTCAGAGTGTGCAAGCCCCAAGCCTTGGTGGCATCCACATGGCATTGAGGCTGCAGGTAGCTAGAAGGCAAATATTGAGGTTTGGGATCCTCCACCTAGATTTCAAAAGATGTATGGAAATGCCTGGATGTCCATGCAGAAGTTTGCTGCAGGGATGGAGCCCTCATGGAGAACCTCTACTAGGGCAGTGTGAAGGGGAAATGTGGGATTGGAGCTCCCGTACAGAGTCACCATTAGGGCACTGCCTTATTAAGCTGTGAGAAGAGGGCCACCATCCTACAGACCCCTGAAATGTAGATCCAACTACAGCCTGCACTGTGTACCTGGAAAAGCTGCAGGCACTCAATGCCAGCCTGTGAAAGCAGCCACAGGGGCAGAGCTACCCACAGTCTCAGGAACCCACTCCTTGTGTCAGTGTGGCCTGAATGTAAGACATGAAATCAAGGAAGATTATTTCAAAGCTTTGAGATTTAATGACTGCCCTGCTGGGTTTTGGACTTGAATGTGGCCTGTAACCCCTTTGTATTGGCCAATTTCTCCCTTTTGGAATGAGGCTACTTACCCAATGCCTATACTTTCATTGTATAGTGGAAGTAACTAACTTATTTTTGATTTTTCAGGCTCATAGGTGGGAGGGACTTGCCTTGTCTCCGATGAGACTTTGAACTTAGACTTTTGAGTTCATGCTGAAATGAGTTAAGACTTTGGCGGACTTTTGGGAAGGCAAGATTGTATTCTAAAATGTGAGAAGTGCATGAGATTTGGAAGGGGCCAGGACAGAATGATATGGTTTGGATCTGTGACCTCACCCAAATCTCATGTGAAATTGTAATTCCCAGTGTTGGGTGAGGGACCTGTTGAGAGGTGATTGAATCATGGGGGATGGATTTCCCCCTTGCTGTTCTCATCATGGTGAGTTATCATGAGTTCTGGTTATTTTAAAGTGTGTAGTACTTCCCATTTTGCTCCCTCTCCTTCCACCGTGTGGCAGACATGCTTGCTTCCCCTTCACCCTTCCACCATGATTGTAATTTTCCTGAGGTTTCCCAAGCCATGCTTCCTGTACAGCCTATGGAACTGTATATATCTGTAAACATCTTTTCTTTGTAAATGACCCGGTCTCAGGTAGATCTTTATAGCAGTGTGAAACAGAATAATACAATTCCCGAAAAACTATTGGGGGAGTTAGGGGTTTAAAGAACAGAGAGTTACATCCCAGTTATTTCCTAATTGTCTATTTTTAGAATATATTTTCTTTACTCTCTTTAAGTCTTAGAAATATGGAAGAAATATTTTTTGACCACAAACTATGAATAAAATATAACAAAAGACAAAAGCATCTGTTAAAATGTCCTGATAATGAATGAAGCAATTCCATGAAGAGATATCAGAGTTTGCTTCCTCTTCTGAACATGTCATGCTATATCCCAAATAACTGAAATCCTGTGTCTTTGAAATATCTCTCTGATAAACAGAATATAAAGAAAATGTTTAATTTGTAAGGTGTTTGACTGATGATTCTTTATAAAGTATAGTATTCTCTTGAGTGTGCCAGTCTGCTGAGTGGTTTTCACTTATTTATTTATTGTTAAGCACCTTTACAAAGTTCTGCTACACTTTCTCCCTAGAATTCAAAGTATTAATAGATTGGCATTTGGGAAATGACTCAAATCTACCAGTAAAGGTAGTAAAAGAAAAAAACCTCAAGAATATGTGATGGGTTGGGCACAGTGGCTCACACCTGTAATCCCAGCACTGTGGGATGAAGAGCTCAGAGTGTAATTTAGGCCAGGAGTTTGCAGCCAGCCTGAGCAACACAGTGAGACCCCTGTCTCAAGAAAAAATTTTAAAAAATTAGCCAGAGTGTGGTGGCATGTGCCTGTAGCCCCAGTTACTCTGCAGAATGAGGCAGGAGGATTGCTTGAACCCAGGAATTTGAGGCTGCAGTGAACTATGATGGTGCCACTGCACTCCAGCCTGGGTGACAGAGGTCCTGTCTGTTAAAAAAAAAAAAAAAAGAAAAAAGAAAAAAGAAAAAGAGTATGTGACAGTCATTTTCTATTGGTATAAAAATTTTTATGATGGACCAAAAAATGACACAGAGAGTGAACAAAGGCAGAAGGCTCACACATTATGAAGAGCAGGCTCTGAGTATAGAGACCATAGATTACCATTTGCTCCTTTGTCTCAGTGTAATTATTAATACCATCTACTTTCATTTTCAGGAGAAACTTATTTTCCTCCTCGGGGGAATCCAGGAATATAGCTAGTGGGGAGGACATAAACAGTATTTGGCTCTAATATATTAGGTACTCAATAAATGGTGACAATTTGATTAAGAAAGGAGAGTTTCTATCACGACTCCACCAACAATGTAGGTAGGCACATGTGTGCATGTAGTTGTGTGTGGGTGTGTACGTATTGTGTGAAAAGATACTTTATTACAAAGCAGAATTCTGATCAATGATCTAGCATAAAAGTAGGGAATCTAGGCTGGAAGTGTAGGGAGGCAGGTGACTGACATCTGAAACATTTATCTACTGAAAACTCAAACTCTACCACTAGTTTAGGGTGCATTGCAAAGTTCTCCTCCATTAAAATGCACAGGTAGTGACACCTCATTCAATTAAAACACAAAAGTAAGGAGATTTAGCATTTGGTTAAAGCTTATTGAAGGGTATAGGGAAGGATAAGGGTAGATGTAATTCAAGAACAAGAGAGTATCTAGTGCTTATTTCTAACAATGCCTGTTCTGATATTTTGCACAAATATCAGAGTAGCATCCAGCAGATGAGGGTTTATTAAACATGGGGTGCAACGATTAAGAAAGTAAAGATAAGTGGGAGTTGTATGAAATGTCATTTTCCCACGACATTGGTCATGCTTGATTAAAGAGATTTCCTAGTGAGTTGAGTCCTATTGAGACTAACAGCTTATTGGGGTTTCTTTTAATTAAAGTATCTCTAGAGTTCACATGAAAGTTATAATAAATGTATAGAATGCTACCATATTATATTATATTACCAGTTAGAGAACACATTCCTGAGACTATTTATGAAGCTTTGTTAGAACATTGCAAAGCATTAGTTCACATTTTTAAAAGCAAATAAAAAGAAACAGATTTTATAGTATTTATATATATATGATAGGTTTCAACAAAGAATACATCTATAGAATTTTTAAAGTTATATTTATTTTCAGTTTGAGGAAACAGCTTAATTTAATAACACTAAAATTTTAAGAAATAGTCTAAGAAATCCCAGCCTTTAAATATATAATATAAATACATACAGTAATAAATAAAATGACAAATGCATTTTAATTCAGCAGTGTAAAATACAGAATATTTCCACACCATCTTGCATTTGATTTTGTTCTTATATTTTGGTATGCTTTTTGTTAGAAATACATGACTAACACTCCTATATCATTAAGCTTTTTATTGAAAAAAATATTATTGCATTGAACTACAGTCCAAGTAATTTATTGAATAACCTAAAAAAAAGCTGCTTTGCATGTACAATAGTGCAATTTACTTAGCCACAGTATAGTTTAAAAGGACAATTTATACAGAAAATGCAACACAAAATTATTGGTTTATGTGTCATATTGCCAGAGGATCACCAAGTTTAATTACAAATTAAGTACTTTAAATAGAATTGAGTAAGATGGGAATTTGCTTTAAACAGCTACACAACTAATTTACATTGTCAACTATTTTATCTCACATATGGAAGTAACTAACAATTTTGCTTGGGGATAAGAAATCTCTTCTTGGAGTTATTGTTTCAATATGTGAATATGTTTTTGAAAACACTATTTTCAACAAAGATCAAGATCTACAATTAAAGACTAAAGAGTATATTTATTAAAAACACACAGATTCACACTCACATGTGCACTCATACATATTTTAAGTTTTCCAGTTTGCCTGATTTTATTTTAATGTTTCTCACAAGATATTCTTACTCTTGCTAATTAAGAAAAATAGGGGCTTGCAAAAAGAGGAAGTGACTTTGAGAAAAGAATTTAAAAAGTGGATTGGGAGCTCTCCCTCCTATATATAACTCCACAGAATGAAAATGACCCCTTTGGCTTACCTTTCTAATATTGGCTTATTCTAAACCTAACCCATTCAGCTGCTGCTTCCATTTTAATATAGCTTAATCCAAAAATACAACAATCACCTTCAATGTCTACCTAATAGAAGTGGATAATATTTTTGCTGGAATGAAATGATAACCTTGGAAAATCCTCTAGACCCAGGCTTATTGGCAGGAGAACTTGTATTTTAGTAGGAAATTCTCATCTTAGTGAAGTGGTTTCAGTCTGAAACACAAAGGGCAACTATCTGTTTTCCTGACTATTGTGTGGAACTTGTCACTCACATGCTTTTGAATAATGTTTCTATTTGCCAATGAGAGCACATTTTCCTTCAGAATTCCATCTAATTTAAAGAATCAAAACTAAATCTTTTCATGAGCTTTGCTGGGCCAGAGATGAGCGCTAGGTTCATTTTGCCCCTAAATATCTTATCTGCATACATTGATGTGTAAGATTTGGATCCTTTAAATTGTGTTTTTACAAAACTGAATCTGATATTTACATTTTTTTTTTTCAGAATGTTAACTATGTTTCTGAAAACTCAGAAACTCTGAAAACATGCAGAACTTTTAGGGATGATTAAGAAATGCGCTACTGATTTGAGATGAGCAGCAGTATTATTTCACCACTAAGGAGTTAACTATCCATATATCCTGGGGTGGAGGGGGGGATCTGGACATTTCATTCATACATATGTAGAATACTTGAACACTAAGCGGTATCCTAATGGGTAGCGCCATCTCCATATCTCCAATTATTGTTTCAAATCATTTGAAATACATTTCAATGTATTTCATTGTATGGTGGTAAAATTCAGAAAGCTGTGCTGCTGCCAGCATTTGGAGCTAGGTAAGTAATAACTTCACGCATTAAGGAGATAGTCAGATTCAGCAATAGAATCCTGAGTAATTGTACTGGTTAAGTGTTTCATTTAACAGAAACATTTTACAGAATTAGTTTCTTTAAGTATATTTCCATTTAGAGATAACAGAGAGATTCCATTAAGTCCTGGCAGAAACTAAAGAAAAGGAGTCACTGTTAAATCCATTTTTGGGAAGTGAAACAAATTTCAAGGGATTTTGTAAAATGTCTACCTAAGCAAAAACTTTGGGAATTGGAGACTTTCTAAATCATTCTCTATATTCTAATCACTTCCAATATTTATAACGTCTTAAAGATAAACCTTAAGTTTACCTTTGCATTTTTATAGGCCCATTGTATTTTTTTCTTGCTGAATTTGGCAGGGAATTATTAAGAAGATGAACTTTCCCACATTTTCAGTTCTTCATACAAAGTATTTATTTTGTTTACCTCGAATCCAATGATACTATCTGAGGCTAGACTGGTTCATAATCTGTAAGAAAGACATATAGATAGATAAATGTGTGTTTGTGCATGCATGTGTGTAAAGATTTCACAGCCTTTCTTAAGCATTTAGAGTTTAAGACAGATTTTTTACAAAACTGCCTCCATGAGCCACTTGTGAAACAGTAATCCCATGAAGAGAATTAACCTGTAAATATCAGGTACTAGTCATAAAATAAATTTAATGCTAAAAGTCACCTGTCAAATAATTATGTAAATGGAGGGAAACACTGCTAAAAATAAATCCATCACAGTGACAATTTTTTTTATAATTGAACTATTTTAGGGTTCAATATATATTTTCAATTCTGTTTATTTTTCTTTTCCCAGAATGTGTTTATCTTAAGGTAAAATGGAAAATAGAACAGTATTTCAGCCTACAGTTACTGATTTGGGGGGAAGTAAGCTGCATAATTGCATATTTCCTCATGTGATGCCACAACTTTTCCAATTTCTCACCTTGGAGTACAAATTATCTTTTATTTAAAGGGAGACGGTTGCTTTCCACATAGTCCAAATTAGTTTGTCCGTCCAGTGAACACTTCATCACTGTTAATACAAGACGGAATAGTCACTTCCATGCCATCCATTCATATCAATCTGTCTTTGTTAGTCAAAATTAAGTGCTCAGTAGAGGTGCTCAGGTCTAACCTTATGAGAGTTTAAATTGTCACCAAGGCAATTATAAAAATCAATCAGGTGGTCAGTGTCTTTTATAATAGGACTTCTAGTGAGTTCCCATGATTACTCTATCTTGGCTCTGCATCAGCTTCATAATTTGCTTTAGGAAATAATTATCCACATTACTTAAAAAAAACCTGCTAGACCATTTGTCATCCATTTTATAAGAAATATTTCATTTGTCTCACTTCTTTTTGGATTTACTCAATGTTCATCAATGGTCTTTTATAACCATTTTTATGGAATTCCATGCAAGTATAGCTCCTTGCTATTTGATGGTTTTTCTTCATTTCTCCATTCATTTTAAATAAATTAGATTTTGTCACTGTTGTATACCAGTCAGAACGTTCTTCTCGCAAGTTTCTGGTGATATCTTGGAAACTGCAGTTTTTCTTTCTGTTAAAACTTCAAATTTACTTTATCCCCTTTTATTATTTTTCTTCCCTCCACCCTTTCTTTCTCTTTTTCTCTCAGCTGTCTCTCCTGAATCAATGATGTCCTTTCCTACTGTTTACCAAGTATTTAGTATTTAACCTTTCTACTTCATTTTCCTTATCTGTAATGAGGAATGATAATACTGATTTCAAAATACAGTTGTGAAAATTAAAGAAGATAATGCAAACAAGTGGTTAGGGTACCTCTACCTGAATCACAACAGGCCTTAAGTAAATATAGCCATCTTCCTTTTGAAGCCAAGGCTGAAGAAGGCATCCTCAAATCTTCTAGTGGTAGAGGAGTTTGCATCTTTGTATAGACAGCATTAGATAAATGATTACCTCCATTTCTGTTAAGTTTGATTTTCTCTGAAACTCATGCTTAAGAACATAAAATAATAAACCTAACTGTAGGATTATGCACCAATATAGATGTATGAAATACAAATTTTGGGGGCCGAAAACCATTTTGAATGAATGTTTGAAATTATTTGCAAAATTACATGGATGGTGATTTTATTCCTCATCATTCATTGTTTCATAAATATCTAGTACAAGTGAATAAAACACACCAGATATTTAATAAGATATCCTCAATAAACATGTAAAAACACTGACATTTTCAAACCTTTACCTCTATCCTTATACATGTATTGGCTGAACATAGTAAAATTTTTGAGTAGAAGAATAATAAACATTTTAGTTCCTGTAATATTTGACAGATTGATCAATATATTTAAAAGATTATTCTGAGCACAATTTATTTTTGAGTTTGTATCATCAAATACTAACAATAGTTTGTATATGTTTTTTATACAAAAGTTAAACATTCTTAGTTTTAGATTTTGCTGATTCTTACACTTACAAAATTACCTTGACATAGATTTGTGTGAAATGAAGATAATTTATTTTTCACAGAAACTCAAAAGTATAATCTATAAAGATTGTTTTTCATTAAAGTGTAATTTTCAACCTAAATTAATCAGAAAATGTCTTGTTCTTATTTCCTATGAAAATACAGTAACAGACTACATTAATCGAAAACTTAGTCAATAGTTAACGATAGAAATTACTTTAAATAATTACTTCATTTCACTGACCTTTTATTGTCTAACAAATAAGCCAAATCAACACTCATTCATTCGCGCAACAAATACTTAGGACACAGGGTGCCATATTTCGTTTGATTTTTCTTTTTAATTTTAATGCTCTGCTTGAAGGTTTTCAGTTGCATTTTATAACACGTGAGAACCCATCCAAAACAAATCTTTAACCCTTTCCCTCTTCCCTCAACACTTTCATAAAATTATTTAAATTTGCCTATTGTTTTGGCAAGCTAAAAAATTATTAAAATGCTCGTTTTAATATTAGCAATTCAGTTCATATTTATATATTGGTCACATTTTGAATTGGCAGCAACATTTTAAATCTTATAATCGATAGACTTCTTTAAATATATTATTGTATAGGTAGTGACAATTAAAAAAATTATCCACAAGAGGGGCTTTAACACTTACTAGTTCAAGTGTGTGGACACATTTAAGGCCTCTTTCACTTCATTTAACTGTTGCATCTGGCTAGAGCAAGAATGATGGCAAAAATCTTGACCTTGGAATACTGGTTGGATTAAAGGATTCAAGTGGATGATAGAAGTTGTGGCTGGATTTAAGTGAGGGCCAAACAATGTAGGAATAAATGCTGTAGGGGGCAGGGGCTGAAGTGTTATGTGAGATGGGTGGAAGGGGGTAGCAGCTACTAAATGCAGGGGATGACCTGCTAAGAAAGTGGGGTGTGCAGGGATAATGGTTGGAGTCAGAGTTGAAAATGAAATAGGAGTGAAATGTGCCTGTGAAAGAGGATGTAGATGAGCAATAGGGAGGTGACTGTTATGAGAACTTAAGGAAGCAGAAACAGCAAAATGCTGCAGGAACGTGTGGTGGATGGTAGTGATAGAAGTGTGCTGGTGAACTGGAACTGTCTGTACGGTTGAGGCCGGAGAGAAGGCAGTAGGCCCTGCAGCAGGCAAAACTCGAAGATGCTTTGACAGGAGTTGCTTCTGCATATGCTGCTGGGCTTGTAGCTGTAGGAACTTATATTTATCTATTTCCTCAGGAGAAAATGTTATGGGTTGTTGAATTAAAGGGGGAGAGAGAGATTTATGACACATGTCTAATTCGTCTTTGACTTTGTCAGGCTTCTGCATAGTTCTGTCATAGTAAGAGTTTATATTTCCCTCTACATGATTTATATGCATGCTTACATCCTGTAAGTCTAGATTTATTTGGTCTTCTTTGGTCTCTGTTGAATCAGTAACACCAGTATATCTATTAGATGGAAAAGCACCAGGGAATTCATTTGGTGGGTCACAGCTTTGAATAAAAGGTTGGATTTCACTAATTAAAGGTTTTGATTGTTCTTTTGTTGTTGGATTCATTTTTATGTTTAGTGACGGAGACTCTGTTACTAGGTGAATTATACCTTTAGAGAGATGGTTATCACAATCAGTGTCTGCTAAAATTGTAAAATTATTTGTCTGTGAGCTTTTGCTTTTGTCTTTCTCTGTAGTCCTTGGAATTGCACTGTCTTGATCATTTCTGCTCTCGCTTCCATACTGTATTTTTTCAGACAAAGGCAATGCTTGTCTGTTACAGCCTGATGGTACAAGTTGAATTGTGCATGGGACTTGCGAAGGAGCCTCTAATTCATTTTTACAACTGTTTGAAGAGACCTCAACATTACTTGATTGTTCCTGACATTTCTTGGCTTGTACTCTTTCTAAAAGGCTTTTTGCTGTCAGAGGGGTCCTCTCTCCTTCTGTAATGTTCGATTCTGTAGTTTCTGAAGGGCCACTGGAACAGTTCTTTAGAAGGCAGCTGATATTCCTGGAGTTATACTTCATGGGCCTGACTTTTCCCAGATCACAAATGTGAGGGCTGCCCAAAGACTCTTGATTTCTCTTGCTTTTATTCAAGTAATAAATTTTCTCCCTTGAGTAAGAATCCAATCTATCGTGCTGAGTTCCCTGGCAATTAGGTGGTTTTTTACTGCTTCCAGTACAGGAAATCTGTGAGTTAGAATCACAACAGATGATTCTCGTAGATTTTAGCCCTGAAAATTGTTGTTGATTTTTGCCCAGTTTTTGTCTTTCTCTACAGTGACAATATCTACGTTTTGAGTATTTTTCATTTTTAAATGATTCCCACAATTTGCAGTTCCTCTCTTTCTGTGGTTCAGACTGCATTTGACTGCGCTTTGCTATTTCATCAGACAAGTAGAGGCAGTTGTGCTTCAGACATTTCCGTTTGTGCCTTTCAACTGAGTGGTGTTCTCTTTTATAGAAGCAGAGAAAATTACCTCTGCTATTACCATTGAATCTATGACTTGAACAAGTACTTCTCAAGCTAGACATGCTGCTAGGGGATGTGTCCGAAGAGCAAGAATATCTACTCAAAGATGACTTTGGAGAGCATCTCTTGTATCTTCGATTTCCACATCCAGAAACCTTGTTGGTCATGCTGATGTGGTTACTGTTTAAAATTACACTGAAGTCTTTCCCATGGTCACTGTTACCCCCTACTGTATGAGGACTGGACTTGCAGTTGAATTGTCTTTCATCTTCAAATTCCAAATGAGGATTGCAGGGAATCAATTTATTCTTTTTAGTCCTGGAGATGTAGGAAGGACAAGATACGTCCTCATCTGTATCACTGAGAACTACCTTTCTGCAGCCTTGCCAATGGGCCCTTGAAGCTTCCTTAAGTTCGTTCTCACTATTATTCTTTCCAGCATAATCCTTTAGAGATGTATTGAGGTAAAGAGGCACTTCAGGATTTTTCATTTCCAAATCATTTGCACTAAAAGCATATTCACTCTTATTTGGCTCAGAATCACTGTAGTCCAAATTATATTTCCTCTGGAATTTTTCCCAATCCGGATTAGCTATCATCATCTTTGGTTTCAGATATTGATTATCTTCTTGGATCAATTTTTGTTGGTCTTCGATTAAACCTGAGACTTGGCTCTCTCTTTTAGTCTTCACTTCCAAGGACTTCTTACCCAATTCTATTTTTAAGTCCTCTGGATTGTGGTCTTCCTTTGTGTTCCGAGAAAGCTTAAAATCAAAATATAGTGGGTTGCAGCCATAAGAGATACAGGGTTCTGTTTTTGTAAAGAGTAGAAGTTCCGTAGGCCATTGAAGAGTGGTGTGGCCATCCTTGCTTTGAACGTGGAGAAAAGGTAGTGGTTTAGATGCCACATTATGGGTACATGCTTCTCTTATAAGTCTTTGAACATTTTTGCTAACTCTTTCTGTTTTATCTAAAGATTTTTCTCTGTTCTCTATTCTGGAATTTGGATTCAGATGCACTGTACTCTTTTGTTCACTTGGCTCTGCTGATGAAAACTCATCCAGGCATTCAAATATCCTGGCATCACTATGGTTGTAAATGTTTGGTGGGCTGAAGGAAGCATTTGCTTGGCATGGGTGATTCACACAGTTTTCTAAAGTGTTCTTCAATGTATTTCTAGTTTCTTTTTCTCTGCTGGAAGGAGTAAAATCTACATCTGAAAGATGAATGTTAGATTTAGAGAATGAAGCATGAATGCCAATTGAATCTTCTAGTCTCTCATCAATAGAGTTGTTATTGTCTTGCAAAATTTTAGAGTTTATGGAGATGGTATTGTGTAAAACACTTTCCAGATGGCTTGGTGAGATGTTTACCTCTTTTTCCTTGGTAAGGTGTGTATCTTTATTTGCAAACCTGCAGCACTTGCATTTATCTGCAATTTGTTTTGTTTTATAAATGGGTGACTTGTTACAATCGTGAGTTTCTTCTGTGTTCTCACTGAAAACTGATGCTGAAGATTCTAATTTTAGGTGCACTTTTTTGGAAAAAGAAAATGATACTCCTGTTCTGTGATTTGCATTGCTGAGATCTGAAGATGTTTGAGGTACCCGATTTCCAAACAAACAACGCCTGTCTGATTGTAATTGGTGTTGATTTGGCACGGTGGACCGCTGTTTATCGGAAATGATTCTGGGGAGATTTTTTCCTTTAAGGAGAAGAGCACTCTTCATGCATGATACCTTTCTGCCATTCTTAACGGGGAAAATTCCTTGCTGGAGTTGCTTTTCTATGGCTACCTTGGGGGCTTTGTATGCTGGTCCATTTCCAGAAACACTGTAAATACAATAAATATTTAAATGATTAAGATACTAGCTTTGGAATCACATCTACATATGAACATTTCCTAGTGTTTCTAAGATGAGTTGTTTTACAATTTATGAGCTACATCTTCTAAAATACAACCTTTTGTTGTGCTTATGTAGCTTAGCATAAATTTTATAGTGGCTATTTCTAAAATGAATTGTTTACATGTAGTATTTTGCAATTACCAAAAAGCAATAGCAAGTGAATATCTTATGCTAGTGCTTCTAAAGCATTTACATCACAATATATGTCCTACAGAATCTGTCAATCTTAGGAATACAGATTTAACATTGTTTCACTAATAGTTTTCCGATCAGTGCATTCACATTAAATAAGAAATTAAATAGAATTAAGTCACTTTAAAAATATAAAAATATTTTTAAAATTTGCTTTTATGTATTAGTTCTAACATTTTATAATGTTTAGTTCCTTGGTCTTAAAATTCCCTCATATTCATTTACCTTTGAAACACAGTGATAAGTTCTTTCTTTATGACTTGTCAGTAATTTGACTAATTATAATAAATGCATAATAAGAGATATGTACAATCTATCTAAATGTCTTCAATGATTTTGAAATCTTTTCCTTTGCTTCTTGCTCACCAAAATATTTTTTCTACTATTTCTGTATTATATGTTTTAGGTTTTAAAGGTCTTAAAAGGTTATTTGTTCTACTGAGCTTCATTAGCAATTCGTACAGAAGACTGAAAATACCAACATATATAAGAGATAAAATTCTTTAGATTAAAATTATGTGCCCTTTAACAGTCTATCTATATAACCTCTACTATAAAAAGGCTTCACTGGAAAGAAGACAATACAAATCACATCATTTTTCTTATTGTTTGCTTTGAACTGGCATTATTTTCCTTTTTCTTGTTCCATATGCTTGGACGTGTTTGTTCGCTTATTTCTAATTTTGATTTTTATTTTACTTTCATCTAGTCATTTGTTGCTTGAATATAAAATTCTAAGCCAACTGATATCTCTTCCATATGTTGCTGAAATTCTAATGCAGAGTAGTGCTTTCTGAGTCCTTGTCTAACAAATTCCTGTTGGTTTCTTTTACCCATTCTTTGGCAAATCAGCATAGAATTCTAAAATCACAAAGTACAAATTTCATGTACTTTGCTTCATTGTCTCTAGATGTCTAATATTACAGACATACTGAATTAACTTCCCTTTATTTATCTTTGAGATGAATCTGCTTGTGTGCTTTTCCCTTTGTATAAAGTGTAAAAATATAAATACATATAATTTATTAGATGTGTTACATAAAGAGTATATATATTAATACATATATATATATATATATGTATGTATAACATTTTAACAGAACATAGTTACAGGCTGATTAATTTGGGTGAATTTTTACTAGTAGTTCTTGGGCACTTTGAATTTAACTTTCTTCAGTTCAGATACATTTTTTTTCCTCGATTTATCTGATTATTGCTTCCTTTGGAATTTATGTTTTTTTAAAATCATTGGTTCTCCTGAATATATCCTTTAGGTATTGATATTTATCTCAGTACCTTACTCTGTGTTCAGTCTTTGTCTATAGTTCAGGGAGAAATTCTTTGATTTAATTTCTATTTTACTGACTCAATTTTTTTACAATATTCAATCTGTTTACAAATTATGACCATATGGATTTTAACTTGCAAACACTAATTTTAGCCACTATTTAGTTTTTAATGATTTTAGAATGTCTCCTTTTCATGAATGTCATTTTAGAATGTCTCCTCTTCATGAATGGTTGTAATTTTAGAATTACAGAGTTCCTTTAAATCTTGTAAAAAACTAAATTTAGAAGTTTTTAAAAGCTGTATTCTCTTCCTTACAGTAACTCTTTCATAATAGAAAGTTCTTATTCATCACACTAATCTCCTTTTTTTGAGTCATCTTTTTATGTTCATTAGGCATATTTAATAAAATGAATAGTGAGGAGCATTCTAAGATGGCATATAAGTTACTGAATGTTTCTTTCAAGCACAAAAGTAAATAAAGAGTGTAGAGACTTTATTACAACATTATTGGTCTTTGAAAATGCCTCCAGCCTGCAGATAGAAGGAAGTGATCCAGAAACAGCTGCCGCATTCAACTTTGCCTTGGTACCAAAGAGATGATTTCCCATATTTGTAGCCACCATTTGGATTAAGTAGGAACTATACTTCTGGATTAAGTTAACCTTCTCCAGCAGCTTCAATCAATCTGACATTATCACCTGTATGAAACTCATACAGGTTGAAATTATTCCACAAGTCTAGTGTATGGATACTATTGTTCTTCCTTTCCCAATTCCATTATTATGCAGTGATTTTAGTATTTATTATACCATGTTATATATATTATATATATCCTTTTCTTAATAATAATTTTGCTGATCATCCTGACACTATTTTATTCATTTTCTTGCTTTACGCTAATCTAAATGTTCTTTTCTGTACTGCTGTTTTATTTTACCATTTAGCTCTCTAATGTGCAAGCTTCTTCATTTTACATTCCTTTAAATATTTTAAAATTTCTTTGCTCTTCTTGTTTTTGTAATATACTGTTCTCTAGCTTCTTGTCCTTAATTCTAGTTCTCATTTTGCAATTTAAATTGCATTTATAATTATAGGTTTTTCACAAGTTTTAACATTTTGTCCTTATTGTTAAACTTTGATACTTCTTACTTTTACTCTTTAAACTTTTTATCTTGTTGCTTTATAAACTTTAATTTGCTTTTTCTTAAATCAAAGTTATTCTTATTATTTTGGAAAACCCTGTTTTTATCTTTGTGGGGTTTTAAATTCTACTATTTTAATACAAGTTTATGTATTATAACATTATTATAGCTTTAACTTTTTCTAGATTTATTCAGATATAACTGGAAAATAAAAATTGTATATATTCAAGGTACACAATGTGATCGTTTGATGTATGCATACAAATTAATTTGTACATCTATCATACACGTAGTTACCATTTTGTGTGAGATAAGGACACCAGATTCACTCTCTTGGCAAATTTCAAGTAAACAATACAGTATTATTAGCGAAGATAATCATGCTCTACATTAGATCCTCAAAACTTATTCATCTTACATCTGAAAGTTTATAAACTTTGAACAATACCTTCAAATTTCTCCCACCAGCCAGCCCCTGGAAACCACATTTGCATTCTCAATGAAGCTTCAATTTTTATAGTTTTCTCCACATTTAATGTTTCCCTCACTTCTTTGGAATTTCCTTTAGTTTTTAAAATATTTTCTTACTTATATTAAAATAATGGTTAATAAAATGTCTGTAGAGTTTGGCTTTTAATTCTTATTGATGGATTATCCATTCAAATTGTTCTCCAAAAATTCTAATACTCTGCAGCTTAACAAATGCACAATTTTATTCTCTCCTGTTCAAAAAGCATCCTTTCCAAACAGCAAAACATATCAAAATAACATGATTTTTTTAAATGGTGTCATTTTTTAATGTTCCATTTTCCAGCTCTTATATGAAAAACTTCATAAATATAAGAGCTAGATAATGTGGAACATTAAGAAATGACACCGTTTAAAGAATTCATAGTCTCAGAATCAATGGCCCTAAACTTTTTTAAAGTTTGGAAAAATTGTAATATTAAGATGTACTTAAACTTATATATATAAGAAGTTCACATACAGAGAGTGACTATCCCCTCATCCCCATATAATAACTGATATTGCTAAGGAAACAGGTTGGCTGGAACTAGTTAAGAGACGGTCAAATTTGATGACCCTTTATAAGATCTATTACTATTTTTTTGCCATCATTTTACGCACTACCAGTAAATTCACCTTTCTTCTCCCAAAGGGTCACGGAAGAATTTTGTTACCTAGATCATACTATTCAGAAGCCCTCATTATGAGGAAAAAGGACAAAGAAAGATTGTCTGGGAGAAGAGTAATGCCAATGTTTTTTTATTTTTCTTTTATTTTTAACTTTCACTTGTCAATTCACCTACCAAAATAAAGTATTTGTTAAGTGACTTTCCTTCAGCCATGAGGCTGTTTAAGCAGAGAGAGCAATTGGCTAGGAGGCAGGTGATGGATAGTAGAAGATAAAAAAATATTTTTCTAGTTTCTCGCTCTATACCTAGAAAGCTGAACACTTGTCTTTTCCCTAACAATATGGGCACATTATGATCCAGAGAGCTTGCCTATTTTATCAAATCACCAAAAGGAGTGGTTAGGTTTGTGATTGTTCAGTAAATAAGGCTTACAGAGGGATAGCTGAAACTTAATAGAGTGGACTTTTTTATTTGGAAGAAACTTAATGGGTAGCTCTGGCAAACTTAGAACTTCTAAACAAACCATCACCATCATCACCATCATTATCATCATCACCATTACCATTACCACCGCCATCAGCAAGGCACCTCTGATGTTTTGTTATTTATGCCGGAGGAAAATATAGAATGGGTAAGTAGAAATGTAGAAGTGTGACAACTTTCATAATAACTAACAACCAAAATTATATTTATTAAGACTATTTAGATTTGCTGTTGTGGCCTTAAAGGACCCATCTAAAGATGTCTATCTATGGTCGAACTTGTACCATTTGTTACGATCTGACTTACTGCATCTCATCATTAATCACTACAGGAATTGACTCTTTCCCTAGATTGTTTCCTGCATGCTGCCCTAACAACAATAGAACTTTTCCTTCTAAGCCCTGTTTTGGCAAGGACTGTCTGAGTTCTCAATGACAATAAACATATTGTAAGTCCCTCATTGTGTTGACTGTAGAAAGCTCAGTAGCAAATGTATATGTTGCTTCTAGGGTTCTATAAGACCCCAGACCATGCATTTTTGTATTAACGTTACTTCTGACTACGTGTTGTATCTTTATTTTGTCTTCATACTAAACTTCTCATTTATTTTTAATATGATTTTTATGTATTTTCATAGATTATTTTAAGAGTTACAAATACATAAATACATGCAAGTTGAATATTAATAGTATTTTTACTCATAATTGGTCCTACAAAAATAAGTGTTTCCTTAAAATTACCTTTTAAGTCTAATAATTTGTGGTAACTAATTGAGCTACTCACTCCTGTTTATTACATATTACTTTCCATTTAAGCAACAGGGGTTTAAATTCTGGCACAGAGGCATAAATTTCACAATTCACTAGGTTGCTGTCAAACACATTAATTAGCTACATTAGTGTTTTACATTATGATTCATATGCACACAAATCACAATCTGCAAATTTAATTGCATTCCAGGTAACAACTTTGAAACATCCAGTGGTTCCAAGCGTTTGTAAAACTGCTATTTTTCAGCTACAAAAACGTATTAGTATAAAGCTTGTTATATTATAATTATCAATTTAAATGGCACTGTGTGGTAAAGTTAACTGCATTAATTACATCTTGTTTGTCAGCCAGACAATGATCGTGTTATTTATACTCGACTCTGGTATGTACAGGGAAATGTTCAGAAGACGTATTTTCCACCCCCTAAAATGTATTGTTAATTATGGTTTTTAAAAGTATTATTACAAAATTTAGAACATATATTAAGAAGTGATATTAATCAATTTATTCAACTGGATAGAATAAATGCTAATGTATTTGAATCATTCTGGGATCATTTCATTATAGGGTACATTAAATTAACAATATTAGGAAAGAAAAATATCAAAGGCCAAAAGTAATTAATTTATGTATGTTTAACTATATTTGCCCTTCAGACATATCTGTTAGTTAGTTATTATTTGTTTACATTGTTACAGTAGATTTGCCTTTAAAATTTCCCAATAGGTTGAAGAGGGTTTTGAACCATTCCAGACACCTTTAATGCTTACCATTCAGATTGCTGCCTTAATTCAGCCAGCTGATGGAGTCGTTTAAGTGCTTTTTCTTGTTTCTTCTCATCTTTCCATGACTTAGAAGCTACATTCCGAGCAAATTCCCTTTGCTTTAATTCTTTCAGTCTCTGTGGAAAAAGAAGAAAAACCAAAAAGGTACTATAAATAAATAATATATTCTTTTCCATCCACAAGGCTCCGTATTATTCTTTATCCTAAGTGCAGAGGTGACTTTCTGGACAGAAAGAGTAAAAGTATCTTCTCCATTGTTGCTATTCTTTGCTCCAAGACACATTTAGCAGATAAATGTAGTTGTCAACCAGGTTATTTTTCCAAGCTTGTCACAGTCACTGCAAAAATGTGCTGCAAAGCTGGGCCCCAGGCCTTGCTGGTATCACTCTGGCTATGCAACTATAATAATCTGTGTGCCTATAAAAACACAAATGGGAAAAATATGCAATATATGAATGAGTATGAAGGGAGGCAGGTTATGAGATGCATGTTCCTCCACCCACCTGCCCCTCACTTGTAAAATTGATTCTATTAAATACACTGGGTGGGATGAGCTTGTTTCAGGAAAGAGCATCTGTTACTGTGAAAGATTTAGTTCAAAGCTCTAAATGTGATTTTGAATTCTTTTCTTTTGGATGGAGATATTTATCAAATACATATTTCTATATTGTATCCAGGAAGACAGAAAAAAAATGAGTCAGGGATTTAAACTCAGAATAGAGGCATGGCCCTGTTTGACTTAAATTCACCCACCACTTATTTTAATTAATATTTTCTCTAAAACAATGGACTTACATGCAAGTAAGACCTCTTATTTAGAATCCGCCACTAAGCACCAGCTAATGATATTGAATGAACTGAGAAACAGCCAAAATCAAATGAACCTCTTGAAGTTTAGGGCTTAATCCTGAATTGGAAGTGTATTTAAAGATTATCCTCTTAACTCATACAACGTGATTTTAAACAGTCTAAAATATGTATCTGTTGAAATTATTTTCATTTCCCATATTAAGTATAAGAAATGTTTCCCAGGTATGGAGAAAACTACATAGTTATCACGTGAGGTAATAATACTGTAGCTGACTGTTACTCAGAGCAAGTGCCAAAACCTTTCATTAGCTTCATTCTTTAAAGGAAACATGCTCATAGTAGACAGTGGTCAGATAACTACATCTAAGCTAAGGATTTGAAGAAGAAGGCAGATCGGTCTTTCAAAGAGAGAATATTCTGAGCACAAAGAACAAGAACCTCACAGAATTAGAAATAGCTACAGGGAGAACAGTGGACTCAACCTGAATTCAATTTTTGACAAATACTTCAAATCCTTCTAAAAATAGAAAATTTCAAGAAATATAATTATGCTCTATATGTTATCAGTAAAAAAAAGATCAATAGTCCTTTGGAAATTATAAAGAACAGATAATCTGAGCATTAAAGAGTGGATACCGTTGGTCAGAAGACAGGAAGAAAGGCTTATGAAATCCTTATTGCTACATACCGTGCTACTCACTTCCTCAGACCCTATGTACTTGAAAGCCTAGTTCTTAGAATGAGGCCTTGTCTTACAAGCAAAGACCTTTTGGAAATTGTCCTACATGATTTAAGAACACACATAAACTATAGTTCAACTGTGTCAGAGAGAGAAAATTGCTATTTGGAAAAAAAAAAAAGAGAGGCTTTTTTTAATACTCTGTTAGTACTGAATATAAATACTCCATATTATATTTATTTAATATTAGGTATTATCAGCACACAAAACTTGTATAATGCAGAGGAGGAAATTGATCCATTTACTCACAGCAATTGACACTTGACTCATTTTTGGAATCATGTTTGAAAATTTGGGGTACCTCTGTTTCTTTTATTAGCCTTCTAGATTCCAGAACTAGACTTTTATTTTTGAGTTATAGAAATGATTGAGAATTCTGTATTGTTTATCTAACAACAAATATTGTTAATTGCTACTATGTTAATCCTTATTCTTACTATGAAATGTATAAATATACAAATCAACATATCAATTTTTTTCCCTTCAAGGAAGTCAGACAAGTGGTTACACTTCTATAAGATAGAGTGGAGTTTCTTAATAAGGGTGCATACAATGTGCTTTGGAAATATACAGGAATAGTAAAAGATTAATTGTGTTTAGGAAGTTTGCAAAGTTAAAATGTTTTTAGGGAACACAGAAAACTGGAAGAAGAGATTTTGTTTAAAGACATCTAGCCACAAATTTGGTTTAGTCAGTTCTGAGTGCTCAAGTTTAAGCAGAGAAAAAAACCCCAGATATCTGCCTCAAGTTTTCAGTGTACTGAACAATGCATCTGTATGAGGAAACTGTTCCAGTTTAGGGGAAAAAAAATCATCTGAAAAAATGTAAGAGAAACAGTGTCTAGCATTCATATAAGGCCAGGAATAGTGGTTGTTTTCACTAACAAAACTGGAAAAAATAATAGGATATTGAATAGATAATTCAGAAAAGTCATGCCTCAGTAGAGAATAATTAGTCATAGATTTAGCACTACTTTGGAGTTGCTTAAAAAAATCATAAAAGCAAGAAATAAAAGTATAAAACTGACTCCAAGTAACTTAACTGAATCATAGTACTAAACACTAGGATATGTATTGCAATACAAAAAAAATGAGAAAAATTAATATCTTGTATCCAATCAAATATTATCAGGATGTAATCGCAGTTGAAACTGGTCTATAAGTTAAAGAAAAATATACTATAAACTCTACAGCAGCCATTAAAATGATAAAGTGTTTTAGCTAGGAGGACAACAAAGGAGATAAAAGAACATCATTAAATGTACTCAGTGCAAGAAAATGCAAAAAAAAAAAAAAAAGTAAGGTAGACTGGACAATTATAAAATAAATAGCAAAATAATAAATCAAATCTAAACATAATAATAATATTAAATGTAAATGGTCTAAACACCAAAATTAAAAGAGAGTATTCTTTGGATAAAAATGTGAGTTCAACTCTGTTGACTACACAAACAAGCTTTTTTAAAAATGAGGACAAATGAGTTAAAAGAAAAGAATGTAAGAACATATATTATGTCAACACGAGTCAAAAGAAAGCTGGGGGGCCATATCACTGTAAGACAGATTAGATCTCAGAGTAAAGATATTTTACCAGGAATAAGGAAGGTTTCTTCATAATGATAACGGAGCATTAAAATACACAAAGCAAAAATGGATACCTGCCGCATGGAGGAAATAAATGGACAATTATTAAAGAATGTTTCAATGCCTTGCTATTAAACATCAACAAAATACTAATTGCAAATCCAATACTTATGGAAAATGTTACACCAAAGTGATTGTATCTCTTATAAAAGACCCTTCCAAAAGTGTATTTGTCTGATGAAAAGAGGACTATCAATCACCGGACAGATGGGGAGGATTTCTAAGAATCCAGAGGCCAAAATTTGCCAGCCTCATGTTTTGGCTTAGCCCAAATTTCTATTTTTCTCCCCTTGTTCTGACAAGAACTCATTTATTTCAGCCATGGCACATACAATGATTGTCAGTAACCTTCCTCCATTTAAAGAGAACATAATCCATTTGGGAAGAAAAATGTTCTTTGAGGGTGTGTAATTAATCAGCTCTTATTGAGAACAGACAGCACATGGCATACATATTTCAGAAAAAAAAATGCTACTTTACACGTTTACAAATAATAATGGGAAAACAAATACGGTATTGTGCAAAGTAGGTGGTAAAGAGTGAATCTGCTTTATTACTGTACAATCTAGGTAATAAACAAAGAGGTAGCATAGGTAAGATTAGAACAATACCTTGCATTCTTATCCTTTAATGATAAAGGTAGATGGCCATAAAGAAAACTAAGCAACACAATTATGATACAAGTGTGTTGTATTATTACTTTTTTGCATCTATTTAAAAGGATCACATTATTAATTTCCCTTTATGTAGTGAATAACTTCTATTTGTTTTATTGTGTTAAACTTCACATTCATAGGATGAATATTGCTTGTTTTTTATATTAATATTTTGAAATATTGATGGATTTGATTTGCTAACATTCATTATGAACTTTGCATCTATGTTCACGTGTGATATTGGCCTGTATTATCTTTCAAAGTCCTTGTGTCATTCCAGTGTGGTTTTAGTCAATTCAGATTGCTATAACAGAATACTATAGACTGGGTGGCTTAGCTAACAAACATTGAATTCTAACAGTTCTGAAAGCTGGGAAGTTCAAGATCAAGGTGCCTGCAGACAGATCCAGTGTCTAGTTATGAAATTCTTCCTGGTTTGTAGATGGCCATCTTCTTGTTATATCCTCACATGGCCTAGGCCAGAGAGAAGAGGCAAGCTCTCTTGTCTTATTTGTAAGTGCACTAATCCCACTCATGAAGGCTGCACCCTCATGTCCAGTCACCTCCCAAAGAGTCTACTTACTTCCTAATGCTGTTATATTGGGGGTTGAGGGAACATAAACTTAAGTCTATAAGTACCATCGTAACAATGGCCTCATAAAATGAGTTGGAGAATGTTTTATCCTCTATTTTCTAAAAGATTGTGCATAAAATTAATATTACATATTCCTTAAATACTAGAGTCACCACTGAAGCTACGTTTTCCTGGAGTATTTTTTCTGGTTGTTGTTGGAACTTGTTAAATCATGAATTCAGTTTATGCAAGATACATAAGACAAAACAGAATTTTTATTCTTTTTTGAGTGAGTTTTGGTAATTTGTTTCTTTCAAGATTGTTTTGAATTTTATTTAAATTAGCTTTTTTATTGTCAAAACATTGTTCCAAATATTTTCTTTCTATTCTTTTGATATCTGAAGCATCTAATGCAATGTTACCTCATTTAAACCTGATATTGGCAATTTGTGTATTCTATATTATTCACCAATCTTCCGAGTGATTATTGATTTTATTAGTATTTTAAAGGAACCAGATATTATTTAGTAGTATGCTTTCAATAACATGTAAATATTCATACATTTTCTAGATATCTTATTGTTACCAATTTCTAATTTAATAATATTTTGGTCAGAGAATATATTCTGCATGATGTCAGGTCTTAGACAGTTACATAAATGTTTGTAAGATAGTTGTAGAAATGTTTATAATGACTCAGCCTATGGTCTATCTTGGCAAATATACCATGTGCACTTGAAAGCAGAAAATATTTATTCTATTTGCTGTATTTCAAATTCTATAAATATCATTATGTCAAGTGGTTAACAGTTTTGTTTAAATCATGTATTACCTTATGGAAATTTTTGCCTACTTGTTTTATCAATTACTAGTGAGAAGATATAAAATTCTGCACTTATATTTTGTGATTGGTCCATAGTTCCCTTTGTTTCTGTCAGTCTTTACTATGTGTTTTGGGGAACTTTCTTATCAGATGCATACATATTCAAGGATTTAGAATTGCTATATCTTGTTATTCAGTTAACTTTTTATAACTATGAAATATCCAACTTGTCATTTCAAAATACTCTTTCCTTTGAAATTCACTTTGTCTAATATTAGTACTGTCATATCTCTTTTCTTAGCATTGACATGGTATATCATTTTTTATTCATTTAATTTAAAATAGATTGTGTCTTTAAAGCGTATTTATTTTAAAAGCCATTTATTTGGATCTTGTGTTTTTATTCATTCAGGACTTTTTTCCTTTTAATTGAGCCATTTACTTTATTTACAGGTAATGTAATTATTTCAATGTTTGTATTTGTGTATACTATCTATATACTTAAAATACCATCTATATACTTGGTGAATCTGCTCTTTTCTCTCTTTTCTATATGCTTTTGAGTGGATCAAACATTTGTAGAATTATATTTTACCTTTTCTATTGATTAGTTATTTCTACCTATGTTACTTTCATAGTTGCACTAGACATTAAAATATGCATCATAAATTTATTAGTTTATTAAAATTCTATAATATGATCCACTTAAAATGATATTAATGTATATTTTCAACTAATACTCTTCAATATGTCATGTTTTGGTGTCATATACTTCATTTCAGTATAATGGTAAACTATATCTTATTATTTTACTTGATGCATTCAAAAATCATATGTTAATAATACTTTTAAAGTAACTTTTATATTTCCTGACATGTTTACTCTGTCTTGTTTTATTTCTACATTTCTGTATGAGTTCTTCATCTTACCTACTTTTTAGGAAACATATTTTTTGGATATGTATTTCTAATTTCTTTTTAAATTGAAGCACTTTAAAAACATCATTTAGTTGCATGCTTTTTCTGAAATGTCTGCTATCTTCTTATTATTGCTCTCTTGTATGTAAAGTTTCTTTTTTATCCCCTTGGTTGGATTAAATATTTTCTCTTTATTTTTCATAAGTTGATTATGATGTACCTTGGCATGTTTTTCATTGTATCTGTCCTTTTAAGGATACTCTGAGCTTCTGGAATCTGTAGTATTGTATCTTTTATTAATTTTGGTAAATCCTCAAAATAGTATCTTTTCAATTTTTTTCTACTTCATGCTCTCTTATCCTCCTTGCACTCCGATAGTGTATATGTTAAATGAGTTTATATTGTGCTAAATATCACAAGTGCACCATTACAGTTTTTTTGCCACTGATTTTTCTGTGTGTGTTTTTATTTAGTTAAGTTATAAGCATGGATTCAAGTTCATTATTTCCTCTTCTATATCCAATCAGCAATAAGACTATCAGAAAATTTTTTTATCTTTGATACCATGTTTTTAGTTTCCAGCATTTTTTATTCTTTTTTATAGTACTACTTTAAAACTTTTTCATTTTTAATGTATATCATTACTTTTTCCACTAAATCCTTTAACATGTTATTATTTGTTAAAGTTTCTGATAATTCCAACATCTAGGCCATTGGTTTTTATTTATTTATTCATTTATTTATACTTTAAGTTCCGGGGTACATGTGCAGAATGTGTAGTTTTGTTACACAGATATACACATGCTATGGTAGTTTGCTGCACGCATCAATCCATCACCTACATTAGGTATTTCCCTAATGCTGTCCCTCCCCTAAACCCCCACCCCATTTCTGAATCTAGTTGTATTGAATATTATACCTCTTGATGATGAGTAATATTTCCTTGACTTATTATAATTATTATGCCAAATAATTTTAATCAAATACTGAACATTGTAGATGAACAGTAGAGATTAATGCATAAAATATTTATACCCAGAAATAGACGTGCTTCTTTTTCTGTGAGCCCTGAAGTACGAGTGTTGGGCAAACCCAGTCTCTAGTTGAGCTACATTTGGTCTTTGTTGCTTTATTTAAATTCAGTGTCCACAGCCTTCAAGTACTTTATTTGCATATAGACACTATCTTATCATTAGTCCTGTACCCTAATACTTCAGCTGGCCCCTTGTGCCTGCACCACAGAAGGACTTTCTATCAGCATTCTTCTTCTGTCTCAGAAGCACATTGCTATTGCGTAGTACTTGCTAAAAGGCCTAGAGTGTGTGTTTGTGAGACGTTTTGTTTCAATGTGTATGTTTTCACGCTTAAACAGGCTCTGTGCACCTGTGACGTGGGCACAGGAGTACAGCTCTATCTTTCTCAGTGCTCTTGTCTACCAGTGGCAGACAGCTACCTCTTGCTACTCTGTGCAGTTCCCTGTGTGGGAGGGGTTTTCAGTTGCCCATAAGGTTTTTGGATGAGGGTTTTTGAGTTTTTGGTTTTACAATGCCAATATTAATCACAAAACATTTATTATTGATAGTGAATAGTGTGAATATAACAGTATTTATGGTAAAGGAGAAGTTGTGTAACCCAAAATTCCCTTAATTTTTTAGATTAATTAATTAATTATATATTTTTGAGATGGAGTCTTGCTCTGTCACCCAGGCTGGAATGCAGTGGCACCATCTCAGCTCACTGAAACTTCTGCCTCCGGGTTCAAGCAATTCTCCTGCCTCAGTCTCCCAGGTAGCTGGGATTACAGGTGCTCGCCACCATACCCGGTTAATTTTTGTATTTTCAGTAGACACAGGGTTTCACCATGTTGACTAGGTTGGTCTCAAACTCCTGACCTCAGGTGATCTGCCCACCTTGACCTCTCAAAGTGCTGGGATTATAGGTGTGAGCCATCGTGCTTGGCCAAAATTGCCTTTATATTGACAAAAATGCCTTGTTTGACTTGTAATCATAAATACTATTCCATTAAAAAGGTACATCTTTTCTCCTTTTTATCTTTTTGCTTGCGTGATCACTATTAGAAGTTAAAATGAGATAGCTCTTACATCATCAAAGGAAAAAAGCAAAAGAGAGAAAATCAACATGTCACAGTCCAGACAATTCCACATAGCACTGTTGCCCCAATATTGTTTGCCTCCTCTTCTTTCCTTCCTATTAGCTCCCGCCACCCAAACTCCAAATTTGTTAGAATGTAGGTTCACCAAATGACGGAGCTTAATTACAAGAGAAATAATTTATAATCAGTAGAAGTTAAATTAAAAATACAAAAATGTGGAGAGAGCTGTCCTTCTCTTTTAATCACCATAAATGATGTTTACTAATATTGAAGAGTGTTCTTTGATGACTGATCCCTGATCTAGGTCTTGGCTTTTTAAATTGTTTCTGATTAAGATGTGATATAATTCTGTTGAATCTGCTACATAATACTTTTTGATGCTCTTCTCTTCAAATAGGTTATTTTCTTACTAGGAAAAAAATATGTTGCATCCCTTGAATTAATGTTGAAGAAGTTTTGCATGCTCTAAAAGTTCATTTTATCTTTCCTTCACAATCTTGCTCTGGCTATACTGGTTGGGCAGAGCAGAGCAGCTGAGAGCTTCATGGGTGTCCTGGTGATAATACGGGAGAATTGTGGCATATGGATCAGTACAGACTGGATGATACTTATGTACTTGAACTTCCCTGCCACCTCTTCATCAGCTTTCTAATTATGTTGAGTGGTGACCTTGCAGAACTCTAAGTTCCTTTCCTCTAGTCTAGCCAGCTGCTCTTTGCAAAATGCGTCTTGTTTCTTTATCATTCCATCTGTCTTTTCCAGCTTCTTAGCCAGGTGCTTTGTCTTAGAATGCTCCTTCTTACTTGATATCCTCTCTCATAGAATAGCTCTAGTTAACTGCTCATTGGGAGTAACTCATTTAGTCCAGTTCTTTGCTTCACATTTAGTCATATTGGGTGCAGGCTCGTATACATTTACACCCCAGAGGAAATCACTCTCAACTTTTCTGCTCTTTTCCCAGAAGCATACACTTCTTCCTAGTCATTGCAGACTTGACACCATGAGCATGTTTTCCACCCCTCCACTTAGTAACAGATGACTTCTGCCTCATGGTCAATGTATAATCCAGATTATAGGCAGGAGATAACCTTTGTCTTCTTCTCTGTACAAGTTCTGAAATGTAAATAGAATTCTTGTCCCTCCCATAGTGGCTAATGACCTCCTACCTCACTCTCAGGCAGAATCTAAATCACAAGAAGACTTCTTTTGGCTTTTTAGTTTCAGCCTTAGTTTTAGTCTCTGTGTACCTGTGCCCTGGAGTTGGGCTTTCTCAATAGTCCTGACCTCTCTCCATTGTAGGTAAAATTTCTCTGTACTTGCTGCTAGGCTGAAAGTAAAGGGAGCGTTTGCTGGCCCCTCTTTAAGTGACAAAAGATCTTTGCCTTTAAACTCATGCAGAATCCAGAATATGGGAGAGTTTTCCTTGTTTTTCCTGTTTCACCCTCAAACTTAGGCAAACTTCTCCTGTTAGCAGTACAAAGGGTCTTTTTCATGCCTCTGTGCTTCTCAGAATCTTCATGAGCTCTCTTTTAAGTAAAGACCACATAAAGAGTGGGTTGTGTGGATGAGTGCAGACTTGCCTGTGGAAGGATTTCTTCTCAACTAGTCCATGATGGGCCGTTCATTTCATGAGTTTACATGGCAACCTCAGCTTTCTGATGGTCTTTATAAAATTTAGGTTTTGTAGAACACCTAGCGTGTTCTTGTTGTGATGGGAGGTGAACTTTTGTTGTGATTTTCCATAATCTAAGTGGAAGACTCAGCTTACATATCTTAATTTTCCTTCCTTTTTCTGTGCTTGTGGCTTTTCCCTTCATTTTTGCAATCTCCGAAAA
Organism: Rhinopithecus roxellana; assembly: GCF_007565055.1. NCBI lineage: Eukaryota > Metazoa > Chordata > Mammalia > Primates > Cercopithecidae > Rhinopithecus > Rhinopithecus roxellana. The sequence continues at coordinate 118,992,756 of NC_044554.1, read as the reverse complement.
AAGTGTGTACTGGCTTGTGGTCCAAGGGTTGGGGACCCCAGGTATATATTATGATAAAGGGAACCCTTTTACATTGGTCCACAAAATTTATAGGTTGACATTTTCTGATTAGATTCTGTCAACACTGTGACTTAAATGCCAGGATGATGAAGGTTAGAGATAGCAGTACATTTAGGGAAATTGAAAAGAGGAAAATTCTACTAGAATTTTATTAGGGTTCAAATATGCTGCCTCATAATGTTAGGAAGAAGACAGTTTCATTTTTATATTTCCCTTCAACATGTTAACCTTGCTAACCCACATCCAGAACCACCTTTGTTACACAGAGATCCACTGATTAAAAACATCTTAATGGGCATGAAGACTAACAGAATTAATATTGGCACATGTTTAGTTTTGTTTGGAAAATATTTTAATATTTTTTGGTGATACCCACACACATACACACACACACACACAAACACACAAACGCACACACACAATTGTACAGAGGTATTTCTTATTGTCTGGTTCCACATAATTCCTACAATGCAGATAATAAATACAAGTTAGCCAGTTCTACTAGGAATTTCAGTGTTTTCATAAGACAAAGAAATTATCATTATATAGCATATATTTTTACCAATGATGATCAGGCCCCAGTTAATTTCCCAAACTGATAAAATTCTGCTATTGCAGGATCAACTGGTAAGTCTTCTGACTTTAGATAACTTGACATGATCAGCTGTGTGTGTGTTTGTGTGTGTGTATTTAGAGCCATGTGTCTATTCAGATACTTTTTTAGCAGTGACTCATTTAAAAGGATGATGAGACTGTTTTCACTATCAAGATGACAAAACTCCATCAGAGCTAAATTTTCTGTTAAAATCAATAAAATCAACGTATATAATATAAAAATCAATAATATATAATAAGCACTAAACTGAAACAATGCTATATTTAATTATTATCTTCTCTTCTTGGATGTATCAATATTTTAAAAAGAAAAACTTACTAACTTCAGATTCCTAAACTGCTTAGCATCTATAATCAAATACAGAGGTATAATTCATAGATAATCATTTATAAACTTTTTCAAAAATTACTAGAACAATAATCACTTGCTTACCTTGATATGGTTTGGATCTGTGTCAACCCAAATCTCATGTTAAACTATAATCCCCAGTGGTGGAGCTGGGGCCTGATGTGAAGTGATTGCATTATGGGGGCAGTTCCTCATGAATGGCTTAGAACCATCAACTTGGTGCTGTCTTCATGATAGTGAGTGAGTTCTCATGAGACATGATTGTATAAAAGTATGTAGCACCTCCACCCCTCTCCTTGCTCTCACTCTCACCATGTGACATGCCTGCTCCCCATTTGTCTTCTACAATGATTGTAAGTTTCCTGAGGCTGCCCCAGAAGCCAAGCTGATGCCAGCATCAGTAGGAACTTGGTGAACAGGTTAGAGCAGTTAAGAGCTTGACGTTTTCTGGAAGTGGAAGTGAGGAAGACAGAGAGCAGCAACTAACAATAGGGAGAATAAAACAAAGTATTTCCAGAGTTATTTGGACAGGAGACAAGACAGTGTAAGTATTAAGAAAACTATCCCAAATCAGGTAGATCTGAGTTGATATTTTGTTTATGTCACTTACTAACTTTGAGACTCTTGCAAAGTTATTCAATTTTCTCCAGATTTAGTTACACATTTGTAACTTAGCAAACTATCAGTATCTACCTTGTGGAATTATTGGGATTATTATTTAAGTGTGGAAAGGTAAATGGTTTAGCATAGCACCTGATATATAGCAAATGCTCAGTATGTATGGACTATAATCATGTTAAAATATAAGGAATGGTCAGATTTTGTGGAACTTTGTGAAGCAGAATGTGCAAAGAATGCTCAATTCAACCAGCAGTGGGATTCCACTGAGAGTATTTAATTTATGTTCTTATTGAAAGTAGACTGTTTGAGTGGCTTTCATCTGGAGAGTATGACTGGTAGGTGTAGTTTTCTTTTGCAAAGGAGAAGTTGGAAAAAAGGAAGCATGTTGGGCATACTTCTACCTTGTCACACTTTAGATTTGAGCATAAGAATTTAAGGTTGTCAGTTGTCTATCATCAATTTTATATAAGAAATGGTCTTTCTTGTCTTACATAATTTATGTTTTTAATCCAAACATCTATAATTTCCATAAATTGAAGATTACATGTCACTATTGAGGAAAATTATAAAATTTGAATTAAAATGTGATTTGTTGTCAGGATTTTCTTTGATAAATTTTATTTGAATTGTGCTGTTGGGTATTAATACCATACAAAATTGATACTAATCAGAGAAGAGAGAAAAACTGGATTTCTTATATTTCCTAGAGGGAAGTAGGGAAAAACAGGTATGTAAAGTAAAAGACATGTCTAAACATCTAATTCACGTCCTTGGATATTTTAAAGAGACTTAAAGAGAAATGACAAAGCAAATAGGTTTCATAGTTCTAGAGAGTAGTTACCTTCCATTACCTCTACCCAGATGAAAAACAATGCAATAAAGGACAGTCGCAGAGGTCAAGGAAAAGAAAGGGAAGGTGGTCTTCACATAGCCTCTCCACTTTTCACAATGCATTTGACTTTCTCTCAGCAAGAGGTAAACTAAAACTTATAGAAACATATTTGTAAAAATACATTTATGAAGTATTTGCAATTTAATTTTCTTCTTGAGTTCATGTTAAAAACACAAACTAAACAATCTTTATTTCCCTACCTGCCAGCAAGAATGCTTTGCATGTGTATTGCAAGCAGAATTCAGCTGTGAATATATAAGTGAGGAATCAAATTGATCAGGCCAGTCAGTCTCTATGTGTTAGGAATAGTAATATTCTCAATATCATTGCTTACCAAACCAAACATGCATGTAAACATCTGCATATCCCAGTAACTACGTTCTTTCAACTTCACTGAAGCAGAAAGTGCATGTGAAGTGAATTCACTCAAGTGTGTCTACTTTTTTCTCTTTTAAATAGAATAACTCCTTCCATCTCTGCACTTTTCATCTATAGATCCCAGGATAACTTCCATGTGTTAATGTTTTTCTTTACTTCAGAGTAAAACCCCAAGGCAAAATGTCAAAATTATTAACCTAATTTTAAAGATGAAGAAACAAACACATAGAAGTTTAAGTGACTTGATCCACACCAAATGAGAGACCAGCAAAAGGACTGGGACTTGAAAACAGAATATCTAATCTTCCTAAGAGTAAGGAAAAATAAGCAGAGTTTATGCAGAATCCTGGACATTTATAACAGTGTCATTTTGTGGATTTAAAAGTCTAGCCTGTTCCAAAATACTGCTCATTGTTTGAAAATGTTTATATCAAATGATTTGGAAGACATTTACAGATCACTGACAATAATCTAGAACAAGACAAGTTGTAATTTGAATAATCCTACAATCAAAATAAAAGAATTAAATTCTATTAAAAAGTCTACTATTTCCCAGATGAATTCTCATGATTAAAATGGGACTTTCTTTATTTTCTGCTTCTTTGAATATAATCTTTTTTTTTTTTTCTTTTTCTTTTCTTGATAAGGTGTTGCTATGTTACCCAGGCTGGCCTCAGGCAATCCTCCTTCTTCAGCCTTCCTAGTAGCTAGGACTACAGGCATGCATCACAGCACCTAGCTGCATTCCATTATTTTTTATATGTTCTGGTTGCAATACAAACACATAGTGAAATGGGCTAAAATATTTTTAAAAGATCTCCCATGTTAGAAGCTATAGTTTGGGCTACTAACCAGGAAGAGTTTCCTAACATTGCTGGAATAAATGCATCCAAGCATACTTTCTCTGATGTAACTCTTGCTTTAAGGACCAGTTGTGCCACAAGCAAGCTAAAACAATGAGTGAGAAGAAATTACTCTGGGTGTGAACACCTTAATCCTCTTCCTTGGAAATGTTGAGTTAAATTGGTTATAATTCCTGGAGGATTCTTTTGACATGTGCTAGAATATGAATTGCTGAATGCTATGTTTAATTGCTGATGGTCAGCCATTTCTGCTTGGACAATCAGGACATAAAGATTCCTTGTTAGAGTTTAACTGGCTGAGCCCAATGTTCTGCAGAGATACAGCCAGGCCTACAGATACCGCTGTTGGTTAACATGTTAGTTTGAGGATATTTCTAGATTTTAGGACAAGCTGAAAATGTGGTGTGTGAAAGAGAAAAAATTATTTATAACTCAGGGTGGACTAGGGTCACCTCCCTGGCTGAGGGAGTGGCATATGGTAAGGTGTTGAAGGTATGTGCCCCAGGCAAGCCACACCATTCCTTTTCAAGGCCAAGGATCATCTGACAAATTCTCAAATGGCAAATGGGTAGCTCTAGTGTCCCACCACATCTGAGACGTTACCCAGATCCTCTCATATTTTAGCTATTATGGCCAAGATCCAAGTCAGCTATGGTACAAAGCATGGACTTTTATCTGGTTTTAAGTACAAGGTTTATTTAATTTCTACCCATGGCATATCCAAAGTTAAACTTTGTAGTGCCATTGTAACCCATATTATATCAGACATGAATATAACCAATACTATATCAACATAAATATCTCTATTGATTACTGTTCTGAAATGCATTCCTAAGAAGTGCCTTGGTGATGAGTAAGAGGATAACTGCTTTTCCAACTGAGTTAGTAGTAGTAGTCACAGGACTTTTAATTGCTATGTTTATAGCATGATAAGAACATACATGTGATAGTGCAATAATATTAATTCCCATGAAGTATCTACAGATAGTGTGTTCAGGTTTGGAAATATCCAGCATTTCTGTAATGAACAAATAAAAATTCAGTAATGAAAGATTATGTCTCGAGTAAATATTTGATTAGACTAATATTTACTAATCAGGCTTCAGAAGAAATAATTTGGCATTCCATCACAGTCTATACCATGGAGAATAAATTCAATGTGAGAAAAAAAGGAAAGATTCCAGAACAGAAAAATTCAGACAGTTTCTCATGCAACAGCGTTTCAAACTTATCACCATTTCTTTGAGATGAAGTGGAGAGTGATTGAATGTTACATATATTCTCTAGAGTCTAGTATATAATCCATCTTATAAATTCCTTACAATTAATATTTGAAAAGTATTAGTCATTTTAACAAAGTATTCAAATACATTTCTCAGATCTCTATCAGATATACTTCCAAGCATTAGAATGTAGAGTAAAGAGAATCAGTAAGGATATTTTTCTGTGTGAGATTCATTTCTACCTCTATTGCTTCAAGTCACGTGTGGACAAGACCAAGGTCTTAAGGGAATCTTTATTTATTTATTTGTAAAGATCAGGAGAATTAATCATGCTTCTTGTGGGAAAGAAACACATTTGTACTAGGCCCCAAAAATTAAAAAAAAAATCTTAAGAGAATCCTTTGGCAAACTTCTGCCCTCCCAGATTCTGTGGTTCCTGACATGAAGCCATCTTTATCTGGCAGGCTGTTATTCTGCCGCAATCTTTCCCTGCTGTGCAACTCCTTCATGGTCACATCCTCTCTGCTCAGTTCATAAAAAGAACTTGACCTACTGCACTCTGACCTAGCTATCTAGCTGTTTTCTTAAGAGCAATGTCTTGTATTTCAGTATCTTGTACAACCTAACATTATATTGATTTTTAAGAGCTTTTTCAATTTCTACTTCATCCTCCCACTCTTTTATACTCTAGTTTAGGGTCAGCGATGCCTGCTGCTGAGAATATTGCAGACAGAAGTATTTAGTTTGAACATACCTGCAAAGTAAGAGCACCTTTGCACAGGGAAAGGGTTTTTGAAATTTCCTTAATTTCCTACCTAAATGTTCTGAAATAGAACTCTCTTTGAAAAAATAACTATTAAAATAGAAGCAGGAAGAGAAACATGAAATTAGACTGTGGTGTAAAATTGAATTTTGTATCATGTTACTCTTATATAAAATAAAGACACTATTTTAAATCTAAAGATAGTATTGAGTTGACCTCTACGTATCAGAATCTTGGCTTCAGTAGCTTAATCAAATCAGGTTTCTTTTACTCCTAACCAAGAATCTATATTCAATCACACCATGATACTTACACCTCCTCAAGGGAGTCCACAGCTCAGTCTCCTCCCAGTTATCAGTTTCCTTCAACTTAAACATGTGGCTTTATCCTCAAGGTCACAATATGCCTGAGAAATGTCAAGCATCAGAAGTGCATTCCATGAAGGCAGAAAGAAGGGCTCAGAGCAAAAGCTGACTCTTTTATTTTTTCTGCCTTAAAAACAACAGCTTTTGAAAGTCAACCTGAGTAGACTTCCACTCTTACACCATTTGTTAGAAGAACTTCACATGCTATTGACATTTAAGTAAGAAATGTGAGACATCCAGGCTTTTAGCTAGCTATATGGCCATCCCTCAAAACAAATCTGGGTTTTGTCCGTGAGGAGAGAGAGTGGAATGGACATTGATTAAGTGACCAGCAGCGTCTGCCCTACTAAAATTATTAAATGTTGCCAAAAGGAAGGGTTACAGTTAGTCAGTTAGTGTTCAACCAAGCATTCTGCTTCTTTTTTTTTTTTTTTTTTTTTTTGAGATGGGGGCTCACTCTGTCGCCCAGGCTGGAGTGCAGTGGTGCCATCTCGGTTCACTGTAACCTCTCCCTCCAGGGTTCAAGAGATTCTTCTGCCTCAGCCTCCAGAGCAGCTGGGACTACAGGTATGCCACCACACCCGACTAATTTTTGTATTTTTAGTAGAGATGGGGTTTCACCATATTGGCCAGGCTGGTCTCCACTCCTGACCTTGTGATCTGCCTGCCTCGGCCTCCCAAAGTGCTGGGATTATAGGCATGCGTCACCACGCCTGGCCTCTGCATACTCCCTCTTTCAAATCTAAAACTCCTCTCCACATGCTTTAAGTCATTAAGCTCCCAAATAAAATATAGAGAAGTTTCTAGATCATTTTACTCCACATCTTTAATTACAAATTATAGTTCTCACTATGCAGCCATAAAAATAAATGAAGTCATGTCCTTTGCAGCAACATGGACGCAGCTGGAGGCCCTCATCCTAAGTGAATTAACACAGAAACGAAAGCCAAATGCCACATGTTCTGTTCTCACTTATAAGCAGGAGCTAAACATTGGGTACGCACGGACACAGAGCTGGGAACAATAGACACTGGGGATTCCAAAAGGGGGAAGGAAGGGAGAGGGGCAAGGGTTAAATAACTACTTATCAGGTACTATGTTCACTACTAGGATGACAGGATCATTAGAAGCCCAAACCACAGCATCAGGTAATATACTCATGTAGCAAACCTGCACATGTACCCCTGATACTAAAATAAAAGTTAAAAAAAAATAAAATTACTAATTCTCTAAAAAAAGTTTTGAGATTAGTTTCTTCTTAGGCATGTTGTGTTACAGGTAGGAGTCAGCAAACTAAGACCCATGGGCCAAATCTGACCTTCAGCCTGCTTTTGTAAATAAATATAAAAACAGTCACTTCTCCTTTTTTACCTAAGGCTGCTTTCAGACTGTACTGGCAGAGTTGATTCCTTGCCACAGGAACTGTATGAGCTGCAAAACCACAAATATTTACTATCTGAGCCTTTCCAAGATGTTTGCCAACACTGGGTAGAGAAACACCCCTGTTCTTGTTAGTTCAGGATGAGGGAGGTGGTTAGTTCCACATGGGATAATTTTCCTGAGAGTGATATCCATGTGAATGGAAAAGTAGAAAAGCAGATGGTGGTAAAAGAAAGAGGTAATTATATTTGGAGAAAAATATCAGTATTATTTAACTGATAGTGATATATTTGAGTCTCTAGAATGCAGAAATACCAGTGCATATAGGGAATAACTTAGAATTCCTATTAGGATGTTGACTTAGCCTTTATATTCTCAACTTCCTTCAGGAGTCTAACTGAATCAAATTTGACTTTGTTATCAAAACAAGCCCTGAATATTCTGACTGAATAGGATCTCACAGAACTATTATATGCACAACTAATTTTCAGAACTCAAAAGAATGAATCATCTCTTATTTCATGCATTTCAGCATTTCACTAGTATTGCTCACAGAAGACAGCATGAGGCAGTTGAGAGATTCATGGTTTTTTCTAATGCCTTGCTTATTTTTGCATGAAGGTACTACAGAGCAAAGAAATAAGGAAAGTATAGTTTTGTCAAGAATGTTCAAATATTCCAAGAGTAAGGAGCACTGTATTTGAAAAATACTCAAAAGACTCACTTTTTTTCTTGCAAGTGAAACTGATCAGAAGTCTTTTAAAAATACTTTCATTGTGTTTTGGTTTTTCAAAAGTATAACTCTATTTATTAAGCACATTTGGGAAACTCATGTCATATGTCTCATTACTAATAGCAAGAACCTTGGAATCTAAGGTTTTAGTTGAGTATTTACTTGAGGAAAAAAGGTGATTAGGCAATGCTCTGCAAGCATCTTTTCCTTTAAATGAACTCTTGAGTTATCTATGTTCCTAAATAAACTGGGTTGTATCTTTAGAGTGGAATTTCTTTTTAATTTTCTCATTTTCTGAACTATAAAAACAAATGTTTCTATAAGTTTATATTAGTTATTTTCTCAATAATTAGTGCCTCATGTAAAGGCAAATAACTTGACTGGAAATGTATTGTTTTTAAAATTAAAATTATTTGAATAAAACTTTATCTACATATATAGCTATTATTGCTCAAAAATAAGATTTTATATACTGTTTCTTTTAGTCAATGCAAAAAACCTCTTGAAAAGATACTCTAAATGAATGAATTGCTTAGAATAAAACATATAATTTAAGTGGCAATATATTTCATAAATACATGGAAAGAGCTGCATGGTTCCAATATTGGCCATTCTCAGATTTTCCAGTAAAGTATGACATTTAAGCAGAATATAAACATATGTGCATTTATGCAAATTTTGAATGTTTATATAAAACTTGGATAGTGTTTAATTGACTTAATAATTTCATGAATGCAACTAACCACTTTAAAATACTATTTTAAAAGGACATTTTGGATTATGTCTATACTTTTTCTAATACTCTATGCATGGTTCCTTGTGTGCTTTATATCTTCAAATATTTATTATGTAAAACTTTTAGTTTGAAATGCAGAAGCACTAAGAAAGTTTCCTTAGACTTATTTTGACTTTTAAAACTAAAATAATGCTACTCATAAAGAAATTTAATGTAAACACTAGCGACTTCATGTTTTTCTTTCATTAAACTAAGTCATAATGTTTTTATGCAACCTAGTAGCATTCAGTGTATGAAGAAACAAGCACATTCATTTACTCCTGGGAGTGTAAACGGATGCATGCAGTCCTTGTAGAGAGTAATTTGGCAACAGCAATTACATTTCTATACGTATCATGATCCTGATTCTGCAATTCCATGTCTAAAATGCATCTCACATATCATTACACGTCTGAACAATGGCTGTTCCTTGTAATAGTGATGGAACGAAGTTTAGGGGAGAAATGTCTGTATAATTCCTAAACCTGTGTTCTAAACTGCTACTGAAGTTGCCTGTGATTGCTTCTTTTGGGGAGTGATATACAAGTTATAACCATTTCTATAAACTGTATTTTCTTCATTCCCTACCCTCAGTCCTAAAATTAGCTTAAATTAAAAAAGAAAGTCAACCACATCACTTTTGCTGTTTTTGTTGCCTTCAGACATATTTGACTGTAGAGCAGAAATCATCAAAGTCAGTGCTGAAGTATCAGTGGCCCCCAAAATTTTCCTTTTCGAGGCCAGACTCATATAATTTCACAGTTTTCAATACTTCCAGAAAAAAATAAAATAAAAGATGTGATCAGTTGAGATGAAAATGTTTTAAGCAACTAAAATTTAAAACTCAATATTATGTGTCAAAGCAAAAATAATGATTGCAGGTGTTGAGTTTTAATAAGAGCAGAGTGAGATAAAGGCATAGTAATGCGTGGAATCCTTGACTTTGTGAAAACATCATGGGCCTCTTTCTACTTCCTTCCTTATGAAGTATTTGACCTACTTTCACATTCAAATCTCAGAAAACTATTGTGAAGTCACAATGATAATGGGATATTTTGTTAATATGATTATGTAATCTGTAATTCAAGTAAAAATCATCTTCTTTGACTTCTGAATTGTTTACTGATTGGAAACAAATTATGCTTGGAGATGAAATTTGTTTGGATAAGTCAGCTATCTGGTGCTTCTTAGTGGTGCTCTTTATATATCCCTTATTTTGTTTAGTCTATTTTAAAACAAAATCCCTAAGTTGTATTAACTACACTAATTCAAAATTGGGACAATTATTACATCTATTAAAATGATAATTTCAGAAAGCCATATACATTTTAATTTTTCTAAACAAAGCAATCTAACCTTTAGTAACTTTACAAAATATCAGAATAAAAATGGCTACTGTGAAAAAGTACACATCTTTATTCAATGTAGATGGATGTAAAACTGTGGATGAATAAATGTCATTGGATCTGCAAATTAATATGTGTATCAAAAAATATCCTCTTTCAAAAATTAATAACAGAAGTATAAGGAAAAAAATTGACAAAATAATCTGCTGAAGATTGAGATTTTATCATCATATGTTTTTATTTCCCTTGTGCATGTATAACATTTATGTTTATCTCATTTATCCTAATGATAAAAAATTGGAAACCATCCAGAATATTTCAACTACAGGAAATCTGTTATTGCAGTCATTTAATAAAAGACATGCTACAAACAACAACAACAACAACAAACTACGTTGAGGAAGAACACCCAATTACCTTGGAAATGGGCATTATGACAGAGATACTACTTACTCAAAATTACACCAGCGCCTTTTCTACTTTGTTAACACAATTTTTCTTTCAAACTATATGATGTAGTAATTTATGGATCTCAGAAGTGCATGTGACCCTGATCTTGTCATGGTTATAATAAAATCCCACAATTTTGTCAAAAGAAAATCATTAATAGACTCTGTTTTCATGTTTAAATCAAGTTGACTGGTGGTCACTGTGTTCTTCCTTAATGTGTATCAAAATATTTCATAATAATAATGATATAAGAGCAAACATACAAAGCTAGGATGACTTCAAAGTGCTATGTACAAGGCATATTAAAAATGCAAGTTCTTTATTCATATTAATCCCTTTAATTTTCACAAGAAAAATATGACATAAATGCTGTTATAATCATTCTCATTACACAGTGGAGGCACAGAGACTTAGAGGCATAAACAGGCAGCCAGCCCACTTCAGAGAGTGGCTCTAACCAGCCACGCTATGCTGTCTCTAATGCAAGTCTGTCTTACATACCGAAGGAGAGAAAAATCTTTCTAGGTGAAAATATTTCATTCTTTTTTCAATTTCTAATTTTGTACTTCTTCTCAGAACTTTTTTTTTTCTATTTTATAAACAGGAAAATGAGACCCAGGTAAGATTAAGACCATGTCTTTTGTCAAATGCTACTCTACAAATCAGTAGCTGGTGGGGACTTGGACTTAGATGGGAGGTCTGTGTTTTAAAAGAAATCTATTAGCTGCTAAGTCTCTGGGGCTGATACTACATTGCCACGACATAGCTGAGTGTTTGAATTTGGCAGGTTCTCCTAAAATACTATCATTGTAATCTATTAAGAAATAAGTTTGAAGACAAACACTTTAACGACACTGAACTTCAATTCTGCTTTAGCTTTTTTAGCTAACAAAAATTTTCTTATGTCTAGACAGATAGACACACACACACACATAGCCACACATCCTTTGCACTTTTATTTTACCATAGATATGATCCTTGTAATGTCAAAGACAAAATTGCACCAGATAAATTAAACAAGCAAGGAAAGCTTCATTCAAGACTATTGCAATAAAGGAGAGAGACTATTGAAATAGGGGAGATAAATTGAACTCAACCCCATTGAACTCGGGCAGGTAATTTTTAAAGGCAGGAGTGAACTAATGGAAAAATACTGGAGGGTGTTTTGGAAGATGTCCATCAGTGAGATTAGGCCACCTGTGTTTGTCAGCTGTTGCTTATTAAAGTTAAGTTCCTATGGTCCCACAGAGACTGGGACACAATGATCCTATGTCCTTCCATGATTATATTTCAAAGGGGTGACTCCCAGGTCTTTGGGAAAAACATTTATGGATTATAAAATGTTTACATTTCAAAGAGGCAGATAAAGAATTTATAATTAAAAGTTTTCATTAAAAAATGCTCTAAAAAGGCAGGTCAAGTCAAGTTCCTATAGTCGGGAATAAACCTGTCTAAAGTTCACTTGAGCTGAGGGCAAATTAAGTCTGTCTTGGTTAGTAGAGCCTCGGAAAATATATGTGCACCAGCAGAAATAATTGAAAATGTTTCTTATCTTTATTAGCAAAGATCTCTGTTAAAATATTGGAGTTTTCCCTTTCAATGTTTATGCATCATTAATTTATAAATATAATTTTTGTCATAGATGAGGTTTTGTAGTCTTTTTCATCTAATTCTTACTGAAGACAGGAAAGAAGTAAAATCAGATGAAAATCTGTCTATGATGACTACTGCAATGAAATGCCACCAATAGCCCACATGAATTGTAGGATTTTTACATGTCAGATATAACACCAAAACTTTTGCTTAAACAACTTGATTTATTTTTTCCCAAACTCTGTGAGTACTACTTGCATCTACATTCTGATGTTTAAGATAAGAAAATTGAGGCTAAGAGATGTCGGATAACTTGCTCAGAATTATACAAGTAGCAATTAGTTTTACAGAATTTATTTGAGGTCCAAGCTGCCTGACTCCTGAGCCCTAGCTGGTAACCTCTGCAATCTATTGTATCTGATTAGTTTTTTGCGTACCTTTTAACACATCATTAGTCTCCCTTGGAATCATGACATTGCCATCTTTGCAGGACCAAAAACTTTAAATTATATTTCAAAATAGTTATATTTTCTATACTACATAAATTGAAGTTTCAAAAAACACAACTATGAAAGTTTTGAAATATCCATTTGACATTTAGAATATGAAATTCAGAATGTCTTCATGGCAGCAATATACAAATATCTGCCTTCTCCTTGGTTAATAAGTGAAATGTCTGGAATACAACACAGCTTCAAAGAAGCTATTATTTACTAGAATAATATCTCAATCCAGAAACATCTTTACTTTTTCCAAATGCATGAGACACGCTCATAAGTAAAGCCAACTCTGGTACTTACTACACTTTGGTTTAATGTAGTAATTCCCAGCCCAGGATCTCAGAGAAAATCTCAAGGATTTTTATAAAACACTACTAATGTTTTCAAATAAATTAATTTAAATTAATTTTTAAATCAGCCTGATTTTGTGCCTGAATTGTATTGTGTTAAATCCTAGACTATGAGCAATGGTAAAACCAATTTATTGCTGTCAGGTTGTTACTGCTGCTCTGTGTTAGGCACTGACCTAGATGAAGATGAAAAAGATATGCATGCAGCTATAGTGCTTGAAGGTAATGGAGATAGGCACGTGGCCTCTTACAAAGATGGTTTATGTGTTAGTAGCAAATCTACTAAACCTGAAGATAATTTCATGGAAGACTATAGGCTATTTCACCAAAAGACCTCTCAGGAAGTGTAGCTAGATTGCAAAATAGACTGACAACAGGAACAAGGAAGCTATGAATTGAAATTATTTTATCTGTCAATAGAGGACTGCATGGTCTCCCATCTCTCCTTCTGTGATCAACTATATCATTCTTCCGTCTCTCTCTCTCTCTAGCATAACTTCCTCTCTTTTAGAATGCATTATATCTGAGTACGGCCATTCTCAAGCTCTAGCTTAACATTGCCCAAGAGGTTTTTGGGCTCTGATTTCTAAGTAATGGAGGAAAAGAATGTACCTGGAACAACTAACACCAAGGGTCCATCCATGTCCCCGATAGCTGTGACAGGGTTGGAGAGAGCTGAGGCTTAACTCTCATATAGAGTTCAGTGAGCTGAGGCTTAACTCTCGTACAGGTGTAAGCAATGTGAAAGGAGGGCATAAATCAGTTATCTAAGAATTGGATATGGGACAAAAAAGAAAATATATAGACAGCAAATTATTATATATTTGGTACACACACAATCTTATTGCACAGCAGAATGTGGTAAGAATGATGCAACAGATGTAGACAATTGGTTATGATAATGAACATGTAAGACATTGTTTGTGCTTATGTATATATGTCTCATAATATATATAACAACAATGGGAATATATAACATCACATTCAAGTTGATAGTTCAAGCTGATGCCAGGAGTTTTTCATATAAAGTCATAGCATTTAAAGTGAACCTTAATAAAGATATTGATACCTGTCATTTGTTCAGTGCTTAATTTATGTCAAACAATGTTATAAAATGTGTTGCAAGCAAGGTCTTATTTAATTTTTAGTGCAATATCGCAAAGTGGATACTCTCATCTTCCCCATCTCAGAGAAAGGGAAACGGGTCCTTAGGCTAAGAACTTGGTGGGGTCACACATCTGTTAAGTGACAGAGGCAGAATTCTCACCTATGTTTCTTTAACTGCAAAGCTAATTCTCTTAACTACTACGCATTACTCTCATTCCAAGTCCTGAGGGTGGCAGAATTTTGTTTTAGAGAGGATATTCTTATGTCCTGTGAAAGACTGCAAGAGTAAAGACAAAATAATGATAAAATTCTAGAGGATTCAAGGAACACTAAATAGCTATTTTTAGCTGAAACATTGGGTTCATGAGGAAAAGAAAAGAGAAATCAAGCCTGAAAGACAAATCTAGTCCTGAGTGTAGTGGGCTATAAAAACTATATTAAGCAGAAAAGAAAATTAATTGAAATGGTTCTTGAGGAAATCGTGATGGTGGTGCATAGGGTTCGCAGGGGTGAGTTTGGAAGAGAAAATAATGAGTCACAAGGATCAGCGAGAAATCTATTGCATTATCCTGTCAAGATCAACTACTGCAGGCCACTTTATTTAGTTGATATAAATAATAAGCATCTTTCAGCCATCCATGAATAAACTGTTTATCAAGGAGATCAGCTAAACTCTAAACAATAAGATGAAAAGCTGTCAAAATAAGTGTGTGGTAAGTTTAAGGTATCTATCAGAATTTTTTGTTGATGCATTGTTACTGTTGCAGAAAAAAAAAGAGAGAGAACAACAACAACAAACAAAACAAAACAAAACAAAACAAAAAACACTTGTAGAAAAATTCCAGTCTCTGAAATTCTCTACATAAATGTAAGAGAATTTTTATCAACTCCCTATTCCTCAGCAAGTTTGGTTTAGCTCATCCCCTAAGTTACGTATTAGTAGCTTTTATCCCCTTCCAGTGCTTATACCTACCCAAGCCATTATTATTTTCTTCCTAGATGCCACATACAGTAACTTTCTAGCAGATCTCTCAGCTGCCAATTTCACCCTCCTCCACTTCTATCCGCTGTTTACAATAGAAACAGAGAGATCGCTTTTTTCAGATTAAACCTTTTGCCTGATTAAAGCTTATTTGTGGCTTAGAAATGATCTTAGACTAAAATCCAAGGTCTTTGGAATAGTCTGTGATATCACACATAATTTAGACACTCGGTATATACCTCTCCAGTTTCATCTTCTGTCATTCTGTCTTCTCTGTCTCTCTCTCCATTCCAATGCTCTCCAGCTATGCTGAATTTTTTCTATGACTCAAATAAGCCATAATATTTCCCAGTTCAGGACTTCTGCCCTTTCTAGACTACTCTCATTTCTCCTTAGATGGCTGTTTTCTCATCTTCAGAATCCAATGTCATGCTGTCAGAGGCTTACCTTCACCACTAATTAAAAATAGTTCTAACTTTTTCCTCTAGGCAGTAGTACATCACAGCAAGAGTAGTCATTAAGTGAAGTATAAAAGCTGCTGTAGAGTGTTCCAGATTAAAATAAAAGGGCGTATACAAAGATTCACATGGAAGAGAAGGACACTTATAAGTCTAGTAAATAATTATAATTAGAGTACGGGTGCAAACTGGGGAAGGTAAAAGATGAGACAGAAGAAGTAAGTTGAATTCTGAAAGGCTTTTAAGCCAACATAAAGAGGTTAGGCTTTATTTTGAACTGTATAGTGGTATGAGAAGGAAGACAATGGGACGTCTCATGCAGCAGAGTAACATGGCCATAATTGTACTTTACAAAGATGAAAGGTAGTAGTGTAGATAAAGTGGGCAAGACTGGAGGGAAAGAAAGAATCAAGCAAGAGATGGTGATGTGCTGATCTAAAATGAGAGGCAACGTGGAGCTAGCTGGGGAATACTTAGGCAGCAGAATTAATTGTCGCGAAATTATCTATCAATTAGGGATCTATTTGCACTTTTGACACTTCTATTACCAAGACAAACCATTTATTTCAGTAAGATGTTTTCCTTTGGTTAAGGCAATTAGTGGTTTAATTAAACAAGTAGTTCTATTTTTATAGAATAACAAGGTCCTAATATATGTATGTTAAATACTGTAAATAAACTGATATATTTTAAGAGCTAAATGGGAGAAAGCAGTTAACCCTCAGTCTCTTAGGACAAATATAACAAAATATTATTTCAAAACTGGGAATTTTACAGCAGTGAGTCAGGTCAGAGGTGTTTAATCCACAATGAAAACTAGATATTCCCGAAGTGAGTAAATTGTTGAAAGGCACTCTGAATAAGCCAGCTGAGTTTTGTTGCTGTTGTTTTGGATATTTGTTTTTTTTTGAACTTGTATTTGAAGATTTAAAACTGTGATACCTCACTTCAAAAATGTCTTTAGTTGGCATATATGAATAAAACTTAAATAGTAATGGGAAATCAGAATCCTAGAGAGGAGAAAAAAGCAAGTATTTTCATAATAAACATCAATAGAGTTTCAACTGTCAAGCAAATAAAAAACAAGAACTTTTATTTTAAATTGCAATCTAGTGACATATGTTTTTATGTGGAAAATAATGTGTTACAGATAACTGATATTTGGGTTGTGTGACCTGATAATAGGACATAGCATAGAATTCCTAGAGTAATACATGAATAGTTGGTCAAATAGACCATCTTCCTTAAATATCAATTCTCTTAGTTAAGTTTGTGATTAAAAACTGAAAAGCAGACAATTTGCTCATAAAATCTTGGACAAGAGTTTAAAATGCTAGCAATCTATATAACTGGTAGTTCTTAAGCTTTGGAAAACAAAGAGGTGAAAAGGAGGACAGAATATTTATTATGAAAATTAAGAAGTCTGACTGGAAATCTTAATAAGATATAGGTGTGGTATCTGAGAAAATGGGCCCTAAAGGTCTCCAAGTCAAGTCCAAAATTCACTTAATTCGTCACTCTGAAATTATCCCAACCCTGAGACAAATCCATTTCCTATTTTTTTTTTTTTTTTCACATCGATTCATTTTGCCTGTTCTTTAGAACTAGCAACTCTCACATATAGCTGGTGGGGATGTAACATGGACCAACCCCTTTGAAAACAGTTTTGCCAGGATTTTGTAAAACTGAACATATGTTTACTTTATGATACAGTGATTCCATTTCTATTTACTCAATATATATATATGAAAATACATATGCACCAAATATAATAAAATTTGTATAAAAAGTTTCAAAGAAGTTTTTCCGTAACAGTCTAAACAGCTGCCAACACAGGAATAAATAATTTTTGCTATATACAGATAATTAAGAATTGCTTTGTAATACAAGGTGTGAACAACAGATACATGCAAAAACATAGATGTATCATTACATAGTCATTATGCTGAGTTAAAAAAGCCAAACATAAAATAGCATGTACTATGTGATCCCACTTTTGAGGACAGCAGAGATGTCCTGTATATTAATAGTAGTGCTGATTATAGAAATAGAGGGAACATTACACACCAGGGCCTGTCGGGGGGTGGTGGCTAGGGGAGGGATAGCATTAGGAGAAATACCTAACGTAGATGACGGGTTGATGGGTGTGGCAAACCACCATGGCACGTGTATACCTATGTAGTAAACCCACACGTTTTGCACATGTACCCCAGAATTTAAAGTGCATATATATACATATACATATATATATTTATATGATAAATACATATACATGTATTTATAAATATATATATATGTGAGATAGAGGCCTTTGTCAAAACTCTCTAAATATTTGTAGTTCACTGTTATGGAAATTTTACCTGAAAAAAAAAAAAAAAAACTGCACACATATGGGCATAGGTTAACAGTGTCGTACATTAGAGGAACTAAAAAAAATAAGTAAATATAATGCCTGATCCTATATTAGATCCTAGGCCCAGGAAATAATATATCTAAAGAATATTATTGCTACAACTTATGAAATTTGAATATGAGGGTTAAAAATAATGCTATCTAAATGTCCTGAATTTGGAATTGTTCTGTGTTTATGTAAAATAATGTGCTTACTCTTCACAAGTGCACTTGAAGTATTTAGGCTTAAAGGGGAATGAGGTCTTCAATATCCTCTCAAATGGTTAGGAAAACAATTACATCCATATCTTCATAGAAAGAGAATAATACAGAATATAGATAAAATATAAATAACTGGTAAATCTAGGGATATATGAAAGTTCTTTTTACTATTCCTGTAAATCTGAAACTACATCCAAAGGAAAAGTACCCTATCCCCAAATAAAGTGAAAAATG
The DNA here is from genome assembly GCF_007565055.1 of Rhinopithecus roxellana. Lineage (NCBI taxonomy): Eukaryota > Metazoa > Chordata > Mammalia > Primates > Cercopithecidae > Rhinopithecus > Rhinopithecus roxellana. Next base: position 118,974,106 of record NC_044554.1, on the reverse strand, counting down.
CTCAGCTGAAAATGTCAAAGTTCTGCAGCATATTTAATTTGGGCCTAAACTCTTTCAGAAAATATATTACAATTTACCTATCATAGATAGAGCAACATTGGCTTCTGTGGACTGTGGGTGATAGAAGTCAGCATAATCTTACATTTTTCTCCAGAACTGATGTATGACTAAAATGAACACTTCATTTTTGGAGAATAGCTTTTAAGGACGATGCTCATTACTTAGCATAGTTAATAGTAAGCAATTCTTATCTATTTAGACAGCAAGACCAGTTGTCTCTGGCAATAACTTTTAGACCCAAAGGAGAAAACATTTCATCGACGTAAAAAAAACAAACAAACACATATTTTTAAGTTTGCTACTCTAGGACAGCATGTGTCCAATTAATTGGACTTGGTAGGAAGCCATTAAAAAAGAGCTGGAGAACGAGAATTAAAACATAGTTTTAGCATATGCTACTTGAAATTGTGACCTAGTCAGGCAGAACACATCTACCTATACTGATTAAGATAGTTGTATATGATTTAGAATTCATGAAAACATTTACAGCTGAGGGGCTATGTTAAGCTTATATTTCTTGACTCTTAGTTCAATTTTGTATACATAATTATTAGTTAATGCAAAGCAATAAAAACTACAAGTAGTCGTATTTGACTCAATTGATTTCTTAAAAAAGTGAGTATAAAAGAAGCCAATATTAAAATAGTTGAGATGAAAACTGTGCTCTTCTCATTTAAGGAATCGGACTCAGAGACTCAGGCCAGCAGCTCATTAAGGATAAAGCTATCACAAAGTATTACTGAATTACCTATTAAGTTATCTGTTTCACAGTTGAGGGAGAGGAAAGGTGGCTCTTTTAAAAAACTGTAGTAGGCTACATGCTGAGACTCTTCACTAAAGAACTTACATGAATAGTTAATTGGAGTGTATAATTTGTCAATGATGGGGTCCACTACACGCAACAATTCAAAAGTTTATTCTGGTTTAGGACACTGAGATTTCCTATGTATTTTCCTGTTGTAGGAAAATGAGCTCAGAAAGGAATTTTTAATGAGCCTTGTAGAAAGACCTGCAATTTATAAGAAAAAGATAGTCATCTTATTGTATAGAGCCAGGGAAAATGTGACTCTCAAAAATAGAAAGAGTTCGGTCCTCCCAAAGACTGTCTAACAAGACGTAACTTAAATAAGGATATCCATCATATATCCTAGTTTTTAGACCTAATAGCCAAGCAGAAAGCTTCATAACACCAAAAATTATATGAAAAGAAAGAGGACAAAAATTTTATTTTAACATTATATATATATAAATCTAGATAAATTAAGGATCATCATATCAACAGGTAGAGTTTTTTTTGCTGCATAATCGAATTTTGCAATATTAACTGATTTATTTAACAAGGAAGCTTAGTGTTCCAAAAGAGCTTATTTTATTAATTAATTGATTTATTTATTTATTTTTGTTTCAATAGCTTTTAGGTACAAGTGGTTTTGATTACATGGATGAATTATATAGTGATGAATTCTGACATTTTAGTGTACCCATCACCCAAGTAGTGTACATTTTATCTAATGTGTAGTTTTTTTTAATCCCTTCCCTCTTCCCCCCTACCCCTTCTGAGTCTCTAAAGTACATTATACCACTCTGTATGACTTTGAGTAATGAAAGCTTAGCTCCCACTTACAAGTGAGGATGTAGTTTGTGGTTTTCCACTCCTGTGTTACTTCACTTAGAATAATATCCTCCAGCTCCATCCAAATGGCTGCAAAATACATTGTTTTGTTCCTTTTAATGGCTCAACAGTATTCCAAAGTGTATGTATACCACATTTTCTTTATCTACTCATTAGTTAATGGACACTGAGATTGACTTCACATTAAAAGAGACTATTTTAATCTAAATAAGTCAAATATATTTTTAGGACCCTGAGATCAATTCAAATTTGCAGACTGTGTACATAATCTGTATTTTTCAATATGTGCCAAATCAAATAAAATGAGAACAAAGTACAATTTATAAAATATAAATTATTGATAACTGTGAAAAACAAACAAAAAAGAGTGCCATTAACAGACTGATTATTTTGACCGTTTCAGGAATAAGAGACAGTGACGGAAACAAAAAGAGATTTGGAGAAAAACCAGTCAGCATAAAATAGGAGTACAAAGCATTTGCAAGAAAAGATGGTCTTCATGGTGAGAAAAATTCCCAGAGAATATGCAAAGTCAGAGTCAACATGAAAGCTTTGAGGCAATCTGAAGGGTGAGTCAAGGCAGAATTGCATTTTGAGCAACCGTACTACATAGCATCTTGTATTGAGCAGTGGGCAGCAGTGATGTTTTCTCCTACATCAAATATATGGTGCACGCACTGAGACCAGAGAGATGTAAAAATGGGCCCAGATAATTACTCACTCTCAGAAGAAGCAAGAAGCTCTCAACTTCAAAATAAATAAATAAATAAATACTATCAGAATCCCCAGATAATAATACATTCAGGGTGCTCATATAATTACCAGAGGCAGGAAAGGTATATTGAACTACCATCCAAAGAACAGGCGGCAGGAATTCTCAAATACAAAATTAATATACTGGCAATAACTGGCATGCAGTTGAGGAAAACTAGTATCATGAAAGTTCTCACACAAAGAACATGAGGAAACAGAGTAAGTAAACACATATTATAATTAATGTCCTTAGATATATGAAAGTGAATCCCCATTAACTGGAAAAACAAAAATAAGTATTGAAAATTGTGTGTAAGGAAAAATTAGATAGAACTGAATGTCAGAATGAATGGAGCTAAGGATTAAAACTAGGAATTCTCCTAGAACTTAAAAAATTAGTATATACATTAATATATGTGAAAAATAATATAAAGAATTAAGACATGAAACTAAGGCGCTAACATTTTAATATCAGTGAATTAAGAGTGATAAAAGGAAATAAGAGAGACAGGAAAATAATTATCAAAGAATTAACAGGAGAAAATTGATCAGAACGGAAGGGAAGCATTAAGAAGACCCAGCAGGTGTAGAGAAGTATTTTTTTAAAAATAAAAGTAACAAGAGAGAAAAGCAATTAGACATATTTTAAGTGAGATTTCAGAACATAGGTGAGAAAAATTCTAAACTCTCTGAAAAAACAAACACTGGACAAATAAATCCAACTGATCTCTTATCGAGCAAGAATTAGTGTCATTATATTTCTCACTATCGAAACTGGTTACTGGAATACAATGAAGCAGTATCATTCTGAGGGAAAATCATTTTGAATCTCAAATTTTTTACTTGGTTAAATTAGCATTTGCACTTGAGGGTAAAATGTAACTATTTACAAAGACATTTGGCATTACGAAGTTCAAAATAAACTTATGGTTTCTACTTAAAATGCAGAAATCTGGTAAGGTCATTCTGCCCACCAACCGTGAGAAAAAGGCTAGAAAATCTACTGAATCGTAACTACTTTTCTTGAATCCATCAAAGAGTTGCAGTGTCTAACCAATTAGACCAAAATCTAAGGAAAGAGAAGAGCCTCCAAGAAGAGAAAGAAGTGAGTCTTGACTCACTTAAGGCAGACTACCACATGATGACAGAGTTGCCATAGAAATGGGTAGGACAATTTCAGCTAAAAGAATGTTGCAACAAACTTTAAAAAACAAACAAACAAAAAAAACGGAAAACAATTTTAATTAAAATTAACTAATAGTGTACAAATTTTAAAAAATGGAAATAATATTGCATGTGATCCCAAAATAAGAAATGGAGATTGGAAAATGCAATTGAGTTTCTCATGTTTCTCATTTCTTCTTCTTCTTCTTTTTTTTTTTTTTTTTTTTTTTTTTTGAGACATTGTCTCGCTCTGTCACCCAGGCTGGAGTTCAGTGGCCCAATCTCAGCTCACTGCAAGCTCCTCCTCCTGGGTTCACGCCATTCTCCTCGCCCGGCTAATTTTTTTTGTATTTTTAGTAGAGACGAGTTTTCACCACATAGCCAGGCTGGTCTCGATCTCCTGACCTGGTGATCCACCCGCCTAGGCCTCCCAAAGTGCTGGGATTACAGTCGTGAGCCACCAGAACCGGCCCATTTCTGCATTCTTACTGATGGAGGATATAAATACCTAGTAATTCCACACATTGAAAGAAAACAGTTTATTCATTTATTTAAAAATTTACATTTATTTTATTTAATTGGGACAAATAACAATTGTATAATTTTTGGAGTATAATGTCATATTTTGATACATGTATATATGGTGGAATTATCAAATCAATCTAATTAACATATCCATCACCTCTAACACTCATCTTCTTTGTGGTGAGAACATTTGACCATACTTATTAATAGTATATTATACATTTCAAAAACGCTAAAAGAAAAGGGTATAATTAAACATGTTGGTTAAATACTGTGGGTAACTGTAGAATGAATAGAAAAAATGATATATGACTTCCAAATCATTAAAAAGATATATTAAAAAATTCAAAAAGCAGTTCAGAAGATAAAAAATGACCTCCAGAAAAATGTAGCAAGTAAAGCATGAAACAATAGAGTAGAAATAACTACAGATATATATAATCACAGGACTCATATTTTTAATTATAACTATGAAATATCCTTCCATTTATTTAAGTCTCTAAATTTTTCTCACCGCTGTTTTATAGTTTTAAGTGTGGGGTCCTACATACCTTTGGTTAAATTTGCTTCTAAATTTAGGTTTTTTGATGCTAGTTCAGATGTTACAAAAAAAAGTTTAGTTGCTTATTACTAATATATAAAAATACAATTAATTTTTTTTTTTTTCATCTTTAGAAGTGTTTATTTCTAGAAAAAATTATTATATATATTTATACAATTTTTAAAAAGTGTGACATATTGTATACTTAAATCCCAATTTCAAACATATATTCTAAGATATATGTGCGTGATTTCTCTTGTCAGTTGCTCTGAACTTTGTTTATCCATGCAGAAGACTAAATGTCTTATGCCCCTCCTAAACTGGCCATTTTTTCTCTTGTATCCATCCCATGGAGCACTCAGATGTCATGGATGTTGAAGGAAAGGTGGGTCGGTCTCTTACTTATTGCCCATTGTGGCATTGAGACCACTTATTGTCCTTTCCTTCTACCTCATTATCTCATCTTTTTGAAGTTAATTGCTTGAATACATCACCCCTTATCCCTTCTTGTTGTTTCTATATTCTATCTTTTTACCCTTTTTTCTAGTATTTCAGTTTCCATAATTCCACGAATACGTGAGACCCTATTAACTATGAGCATCATTGACCATGCTCTTGTCTTTTTTTTTACCTCATCCAGATTCCAATAATCATAATCGCTCCCTGAAGAGACCCCTTCTCCCTTACTCCTCTCTTACTTTGTCAGACTAATTTAGGAAAACACCAATACCGTTTGAAGCCAAATCTGACAATCTGGGGAACAGCAGCATGTGGCTAGACAGAATACACAGTATCATGACCTTATCACTTCAGGGAATTCCTACCATATTTCTGTAGGCAACATGGCATAAGTATACATATGTAACAAACCTGCACGTTATGCACATGTACCCTAGAACTTAAAGTATAATAAAAAAAAAAAATAAAAAATAAATAAATAAATAAATAAATAGATTTGTTAGTGGGAGCATGTGAAAACTCTCTCATCCATTTTGCTTCTCATTTCCCTGGAGAACAAGAAGCAAAATAATCAGCAGAGTGAGGCAAGGAGAAGTTGTGGATACTTGATGAGAGAGAAGAGGTGTGAAATAACCATCTAGCAGAGTGAGAGAGAGAAAGCTGCCTACAATTAATTTTTAATATATTGACCTTTCATCCAATTATTTCATTACATTAAGATAATTTTAACAAATTGTAGAATGTAAATAACATTTACATTTGATGTTATTATTGGTAAGTAAGGATCCGCTATTGCCATTTTGTTGTTTGTTTTCTGGTTGTTTTGTGTTCTCTTCATTCTTTACTTCTTTTTTTGTCTATTTTAAGTGAAGGTGATTTTTTCTCACGGTATGATTTAATTTCTTGCTTTCTATTTTTTGTGTATTTGTAATATGTTTTTAGATCTGAAGTTACCATGAGGTTTGCAAATACTATATTATAAAATATTACTTTAAGCTGATAATTTAGCACTGCTTAAACAAACAAATGAACAAGCAAAAAGAAAACTAATAAAAATTCTGCACCTTAACTTTGTCCCCTGTTTTGTAATTTTTTTGTTTCTATTTATATCTTATTCTACTGTCAATGTCTTGAAAAGTTGTTGTAGCTATTATTTTTGATTGGTTCAACTTTTTGTCTTTCTACCTAAGGTGAGCGTAGTTTACACACCACAGTTGCAGTGTTATAATAGTCTGTGTTTTTCTGTGTACTTACTATTACCATTGAGTTTTATACTTTCACATGATTTCTTATTGCTCATTAACATCCATTTCTTTCAGATTGAAAAGAATTCCTTTATCATTTCTCGTAGGACAGACAGGTATGGTGTTGATAATATCCCTTAGCTTTTGTCTGTCTGGGAAAGTCCTTATTTCTCTTTCATTTTTGAAGAATTTTTTAACTAGGATTTTTTTCTTCTTCTAGGATGAAAGTATTGTGTTTTTCTTTCAGCACTTTAAATATCTTATGCCTGTCTTTCTTGGCATGTAAGGTTTCCCTAAAAAGTCTTCTGCCAATCATATTAGAACTCCATTGTATGTTACTTGTTTCTTTTCTCTTGCTGCTTTTGGGATTTTTTCCTTATCCTTGACGTTTGGGAGTTTGATTATTAAATGCCTCAAGATAGTCTTCTTTGGGTAAAACCTGTTTGGTATTGTATAACTTTATTGTTATATTACTTTCTTGGATATTAGTATTTTTCTCTAGATTTAGGAAGTTCTCTATTATTACCCATTTGAAAAAACTTTCTACCCTAATCCCTCTCTCTCTCTTTCCTCTTTAAGTCCAAGGACTTTTAGACTTGCCCCTCTGAGGCTATTTTCTAGATTTTGTGGGTGTGCTTCATCTTTTTTATTCTTTTTTCTTTTGTGTCCTCTGTGTATTTTTAAATAACCTGTCTTCAAACTCACTCTTTCTTCTGTTTGATCAATTCTGATATTAAAAGACTGATCCATTCTTCAGTATGTTAGTTGCAATTTTCAACTCAAAAATTTCTGCTTAATTATTTTTAATTATTTCAATCTCTTTGTTAAATTATCCTTATAGAATTCTGAATTCCTTCTCTGTGTTATAATGAATGTCTGAGTTTCCTAAAAACAACTATTTTTAAATTCTCTGTCTGGAAAGTCACATATCTCTGTTTTATTATGATTGTTTTCTGGTATTATATTTAATTTGTTTGGTGAGGTCACATTTTCCTAGATGGTGTCAGCATTTGTGGTTATTTGTCAGTGTCTGGGCATTGAAGAGTTGAGTACTTATTGTATTCTTCACAGTCTGGACTTCTTCATACCTGACCTTTTTGGAAAGATTTTCCAGGTGTTTGACAGGACTTGGGTGTTGTGACCTAAGCTGTATCTGTATTAGGTGGGACTCCAAGCCCAGTAACATTGTGGTTCTTGCAGACCTATAGAGGTACTGCCACAGTAGTCTTGGATAAAATCTAGAAAAATTCTCTGGATCACCAGTTAGAAACTCTTGACTTCTTCCATTATGTTCTCCCAAACAAATGGAGTCTCTCTGTGGTGAGCCACTTGTAGCTGGGTTGGAGTGACTGTAGTACCCCTGTGGCTGTACTAGGCCATACTTGAAGCCAGCACAGCACTGGGTCTTACCCAAGGCTCACTGTAACTACTACCCAACTATGGCCTATGTTCATTCAAGGCTCTCAGAAGTGATGCCATCCAGGAACCAGGGACTGGTCAGAAACTTTAGAAAACTATCTGGTGTTCTGTTGTACCATGGCTGAGCTGGCACTCAAACCACAAGACACAGTCCTTCCCCCTCTTACCTCTCCTTTCTACAGGCAAAGGAGTCTCTATTACCAAAGGTATAATGGCTACCACCACTACAAACCCATGGGGAGTACTGCCAGGCTACTGATGATGTTCAGTTAAGGCCAAAGGGCTCTTATAGTCAGCTTGTGGTGAATGCTGCCAGGCCTGGGACCCACCTTTCAGTGAAGTGGGCTCCTCTCTGGCTCTGGGAAGGCCCAGAAAATGCCATCAAAGAGTCAAAGCTTGAAATTGGGGACCCCAAGAGCCCACTTTGTGCTATACTCCCTTGTGGCTGGGATGGTGCCTAAAGTGCAAGACAGTGTTCCCTTTGCTTTTCCCTCTGCCTTTCTCAAGCAAAAGTTCTCTTTCACTGTAGCCATCAGAGCTTGGAATGTGCTGGGTCTCACCTGAAGCCAGCACATCTCAGAGTCTCAACAAAGGTCTATGATACTAACTGGGTATTGTTTCTGGTTATTCCGTGCCCATGTGCTCTTTAGCTAGAAAGTGATGGATCCTCCTGAAACTGGTTCCTCTCTTTCAAGGCAGCAGATTTTCTTCTGGCCTAGGGTATGTCTAGAAATGTCATCATGTGGGAGTTAGGGACTGGAAGGGGGGCCTCACAATCCTGACTGGTGTCCAATCCTACTGTGGCTGAGTTGGTATCCAAGATGCAAGACGAAGTCCTCTTTACTCTTCTCTCTCCCTTCCTCAAGTGGAAGGAAGAAATCTCTCTTGGAGCCACAAGCTGTGCTTCCTGGGATTGGGAAAGGGGTGGTGCAAGTAATTTCTTAGCCACCAGTCTGGTATCTTAGTAGGTCACATGTCCCTTAAGTCCACTGGCTCTGAGCTCATCTCACACTAGACCTTGCCTAAGAGTTACAGTCCTTGTGGCCTAGACTGCCTTTTAAGTTTATTTAATGACCCAGAGCACTTTAGCGCATGATGATAAGGCTTGCAGCAACTCAAGTTCCCACCACTGAGAAGAGTGTTTCCCCTTCGGGTAGGGCTGATCTAAATACTCTGTGAACGGGCACCAGCTGAGTTCAGTCAGGTTTTGTTTTCTGCTGTGACACAGCAGCACTGAGTTTAATGGAATGTCTCTCAATGGCTGTACTGTCTCTCTCTCAAGTACACAGATTCTCTCTGCACCACATGGCTGCTGCTAGGGGTGGGGAAGGGGTGGCATTAGCAATTTAAGACTACCTTTTCTATCTTCTTCAGTACCTCTTTCAGGGATATGAATTTAAAACCAGATACCGTGAGTGCTCACCTGATTTTTCTTCTTATGAAGGTTTCTTTTCTTTTTTTTTGGGGGGGGGGGTGGTGTAGACAGTTGTTAAATTTAGTGTTCCTATGGTGAAGATGATCAACGGAGACTTCTATTTAGCCTTCTTGTTCCACTCCTCCTGCATTTATATTTAATGTAATGACAATTGCAGTTGAGTTTATGGCCACTACTTTGCTAATATTTAAAATTTCTACTACCTGTTTTGTTTCTTCATTCTTTGTTTCTTACATTGTTAAAGATTAACCGAATCATTTTATCATTACATTTTACCTCCTCTATTTTCTTTTAATTAGTATCTTCTTTTATTTTTCTTTGTAAATAACTAGAGATTAAAGTATTTTAACAATTAACTTATTATGGTCTATCATATGTTAGCATTTTTATCACTTCTAAAAACAATGCAAGAAACTTTTAATAACACTTGCTTTTCCATAATGAAATTGTATTTCTTCACATGGACCTATTATTATCATACTTTACAGATGCAAAAATATATTTTATTGTTCATTCTTCAAAAGTCAATAATCTTTTATATTTACCAACATATCCTTTCTGATGTTCTTCACTTTTTTCTACATGTTCATGCATCTACATGCCATCGTTAACCTTTATTGTGATTCATTCCCTTTAGTATTTTTATGCACATGTGGGCTGGTGAAAATCCCTTCAGTTTTATTTTTTTGTTTTCTTGAAATGTAAATATTTTTACAATATTTTGGAAGGATTCATCTGAGTGTCAAATTATGGTTGACAATTATTTGTTCTTTCAACATTTTAAAGATGTGTTTCTATTGTTTTATGTTTACTGCTAGAAAGTAAGCCAAAAGCTTTATTGTTGATTATCGCATCTTTAAAAGCAATCTGTCTTATCAAGTTTTCTCTTTTTCTTAGATCTTGTCAGCTATGTTTGGTGCTTAGTTATAGTTTTTGTTGGATTTATTGTTTTGATGGTTTACTTAGTTGCTTGAATCCATGAGATAATATATTTCATCAGATTTGAAAAATTATCAGCTACTATTTCTTCAGATTTTAATTCTGTCCCTTTCTCTCTCTTCTTTCCTTCTGGAACTCCAGTTATATATCTGTTAGATCTTCTGACTGTGTCTTACCCACATTTTCATGTTCTTATCAATTCTTTCCATTCTTTTATCTTTGTGCATCACAATAAACATTTTCTGTTTAAATAAAGTATTCTTACCTTCTGCTGTGTAAATTGCTACACTTTCATACATAGATTTTATTCATATTTTTCTTTTTTCAACTCATTAAGCATAATTATTTTGAAGTCCTTACCTGATAACTGTAATATATGGATAATCTTTGGTTGTATTCTTTGCATATCTAGTAATTTTGATGGTGTGCTGAACATTGTAATGATATATTGCATAGGCTCTGGATATTTATCTTTTGCTACAAAGTGGTATGTGTTTTGTTTTTCTGAAATCTATTAAATTATATGAAATACTTTGATGCTGTTGAGACTTAGTTTTAGGCTTTGTTAGGGAAAACTTATTTTAGCATTGTTCTTACTCCTAGATACTTGATCTTATTTCAAGATTTTTTTTCTGAGTTTGCACATAAATGGCCAGTGTTCACTGAGGTTTCTCCCTTTGGCTGGATCCACATGTTAGTGTCTCCTCAGCATTGTGTAACTTTTACTCATTTCTCAGCCTCCTAGTCTGACTGTTTTATCTAGTACTATGGAGTCTCACTATGTTTGTGAGCAGCTCAAAAGTCAGCCAAAGCCTGAGAGAAATATCTATCCTATCCAGTTTTCTAGAGTTTTCTTTAGGTACCCCCAGCAAATAGTTTATCCTCTAATCATTAGTTTATTTAATAGTCCAGAAATTTACTATTTGTCTCTGACACCCAGCAAGATGGTTGCTGCCAGATTTAGCTTTACTTTTAGGCACCATAACCCTCAAAAAATGACCTCAGGGAGAAAATCTGAGAAAATTTGAGATTCATATTACTTACCTCCTTTCTCACCAAGACAATAGCCTTAAGTTATCTAATGTCTGAAAACACACATACATGTGTGTGTGCACGTGTGTGTATACATATGTATATATACAGTTGGCCATGGAACAATGCAGGGGTTAGGGGTACCAATCCCACATGCACTAAAAAATCTGAGTATAACTTTCGATTCCCCAAAAACGTAACTACTAATAGCCTACTCTTTACCAGAAGTCTTATAAATAATATAAACATTCATTAACACATATTTTGTTTGTCATACATAGTATGTATCATATTCTTAAAGCTGGAAAAATAAATTGTTATTAAGAAAATTGTAAGAAAAATACAATATATTTACTATTCATTAAGCAGAAGTGGATCATCATAAAAATCTTCATACTCATTGTGTCCATACTGAGTAAACTGAGAAGGAGGAAAAGGAGGGGTTGGCATTGCTGTCTCAGGGTGGCAGAGGCAAAAGAAGTGGAGAAGGTGCAAGGGGAGGCAGGAGAGACCGGAACACCCAGTGTAAATTTATGGAAATACATTGCATTTCTGCCTATATTTTGCTTTTTCATTTGCTCTAAAAAATGTTTTTATTTAGTATCAATATTTCTTCCATTTTCTTTAGTCTCAATGCTCATATGATAGAAGGGCCCATGTCACAAAAGTGGTCTTAAATAATCAGAACCCTTCAGACAGATTGTCTAATGTCATTTTTTTTCTGGCACTGCTTCTTCTATGTCTTCTTCCTCATTGTCCAGCATTGGCTTTTGGAAACATTCATCTTCAGCCAGTTGTCTGTCTTCTGTTAACTCCTCTCATAAGTGTCTGTTAGCTATTGAATTTCCCCAGGATCGATATCTTGAAAACCTTCACCGACTCCCTATTTTGCCATATCCACAGTCTATTTTGTCATTTTCTTAACTGGCTCTGTCGTAAATCCTATGAAGTCATGCACAACATTTGGGCAGTTTTCTCCAGTAGTAATTAATTGTTTCAGGCTTGCTAGCTTTCACAGCTTTTTCTGTAACAATGTTGGCATCTTCAGTGGTATAATTCTTTCAGACTTTCATGTTGTTCTCACTTTCAGGGTTATCTTTCATACTATTGGCAGCGGTTTTTGTTTGTTTGTTTGTTTGTTTGTTTCTTCTTCTTTTTCTTTTGAGACAGTCGCATTTTGTGCTTTCCATAGAGGATCGTGTGTAATGAGACTTAAAGTCCTAGTGATAAAGTCCTAAAGTCCTGATTTAGAGGCTACATAAGAGATGTTGTGTTTGAGGACAAGCAGACCACTTCAATACCTTAGTTGCTGAATTCATGGGATTCTGGGAAGCCTGGGGCATTTTTCAAGATCAAAAGGACTTTAGAAATGTAGTCTCTTAGGGCCGGGCGCGGTGGCTCAAGCCTGTAATCCCAGCACTTTGGGAGGCCGAGATGGGCGGATCACGAGGTCAGGAGATCGAGACCATCCTGGCTAACACGGTGAAACCCCATCTCTACTAAAAAAAAAAAAAAATACAAAAAGTTAGCCAGGCGAGGTGGCGGGCGCCTGTAGTCCCAGCAACTCAGGAGGCTGAGGCAGGAGAATGACGTAAACCCGGGAGGCGGAGCTTGCAGTGAGCTGAGATCCGGCCACAGCACTCCCGCCTGGGCTGCAGAGCGGGACTCCGTCTCAAACAAACAAACAAACAAAAAGAAATGTAGTCTCTTACTGGAAACACTTTCCTGACTTCAGGGAGAAAACACTGATTGAACCAATCCAGAAAAAGTGTTTATAAAGTGAAAGTGGATCATCACAAAAATCTTCATCCTCACTATGTCCATATTGAGTAGGCTGAGAAGGAGGGAGAGGAGGGGTTGGTATTGCTGTCTCAGGGTAACAGAAGCAAAAAAGGTAGAGGCTTTGTCCAGGCTTTCTTGTTGTACAAACAAAAACTGGTAGCTGGTGTCTATCTTTTCTTTCAAGACTTGAGGGTTAAAAGCATTGTAGATAAGTCAAGTCCTGATCAGAAACTCTTCTTTTTTGTGTGTGTGACAGGGTCTTGCTCTGTTGCCCAAGCTTGAGTGCAGTCAGTCACATGATCACAGCTCACTGCAGCCTCAACCTCCAGGACTCAGGCTATCCTCCTGCCTCAGCCTTCCAAATAGTTGGGACTATAGGAGTGCACCATCATGCCTGGCTATTTTTTTTAATTCAAATTTTAATTTTTTTATATTGTAGAGACAGGGTCTCACCATGTTACTCAGACTAACCTTGCTCTCCTGGGTTCAAGCAGTCCTCCTGCCTCCGCCTCTTAAATTGCTGAGATTACAGGTATGAGCTGCCACTCCCTTCCCTCCAGTGATTTTCTTAATGACCCCTCAGAACTCATCTGTTGCCACTTGGTTGCCAGAAGCCGTTTGTCCTGATTTCTTGACTTTTTTTTTTTTTAACCAAAAATGTTTCTAAAATTATCACACCATCCTTTGTTAGCATTAAATTAGCTAGCTTTAGATCCTTCACCTTAGTTTTGCTTGAAGTTGTCATATCATAACTTCATTTTTTCTCCAAATCCTGTTAGAGTCTATAGATGTGTCTTTCTCATAGCAATCCTGCCCCCATATAAAAGTTGCACTTTCCAGAGGAGATAAAAGTGGTAGTTCACAAAAACTGCAAGGTTTTTCCAGCTGATGGGATAGCTGCAGTGATGGCTTTGTGAGTTTCCTTTTCTTTCTTTCTTTTTTCACAGCGGTCCTTATGCTGCGTTCATTTATCTTGAAATAGTGGGCAACCAAGCTGCAGACCTCAATCTATGGTACATGTCAATTTAAATTTTTCTTATAATGTCATGACTTTTCCTTTGCAGAGCACTTTTAGCATCACTAGTGCTACCTCATATGGGTCCCATGGAGTTATTCAAGGTACAACACTGAACACAATAAAAAATGTGTGAGAACCGAGAGATATCATTTTTCACTGCAAGATGCAATTGGAGAGACAAACTTCCCACGTGAAGATGATCGGCATCACAAGGCATTTTTAAGTGGATACTCACAATATTTGTGCTCACTGCAATAGCAACAGGAAGTTGCTATAAATTTATTACAGCAATATAGTATGTACTACAGTCACTTTTATTCAGTTATGATTTAATATTGCATCTTTGTGTTTGTTTACATTTACCTCAACTGTGAATGGGGCTATGTATGGTCTGTGTGTGTACATTTTGATAAATTTTAATATTTTAAAACAGATTTGTGTATATTTTATGGCAGTAAATGATAAAATAGACTAGTATCTCCTTGTATTTTATGCACTTAGGACATATCTAAGTTTTTCTTAACCTTTTTGATATTTCTAAGTTACATAGTATGTCTGAGACTTAAGATTTTTAAACTGTCAAAAGTCTCCAAAAAATGTTTTAATATATTTACTGAAAAAAAAACTACATCTAAGTGGCCCCATGAAATACTAATCTATGCTATTTAGGGTCAACTGTATATGTATGTGTATATAGGATAATTTGTATATATTCATAATATTAGGGGATTTTTAGTTAATAAAATTAAAAATATAAAAGAAAAACAATTAGAATTTCTGGTCTAGATGATATTATAAGCTGAGATCATGACACAACGCTCTGATTTAAACACATGGCAAAGCCAAGTACAATATGAATATAAATAACAACAAAAAGTGACATAGCAGTGATCAAATGAAATAAATAGCCCTGCAGATTATACAGACAGGTTCTTGCTGTGCCACCCAGGCTGGAGTGCAGTGGCTCAATTATAGCCCATAGGCTCTAAATACATCAGAAACACAAAGCAAGGTACAGTGTTAATGGGATCTAATACACATACACATATAGTTTATAGTCTTTTACTGCAAGCATATGTGTGTTACCAAGTATTATGTGATAATTGGAACCACTTGATGTTGACCTGCTTTTTACAAAACTTTCATCTCTTTTTTTTTAATGCTTCTCAATACCACATTTTAATTTATTAATACTTCCTTCAGTAGTGTCAATTTTAGAGATTCTTCTTGGATACTTAAATTTTCTGTTTTTATAAAATTCGTTAATTTTGTATGACAACATTTTGATTACTTTCAGAACCTTCTGTTGTTAATTTATCGCATTTTTAAAGTATCCTGAACATATTTCAAATTTTTGTCTTTTCAGAGTATGAATTCATTATGGAGACAATAAATTTTACTTAATTTCATGTTCTGATTGGTTTCCATAGCTGTATCTCTTATTGTACTAATTTCCTATGGCTGATATAACATATCACTACAAACTTGGTGGCTTAAAACAACAGAAATTTATTCTTTCACAATTCTGGCAGCTAGGAGTATAAAATTAGTTTCACTGGGCTGAAATCAAGGTATTGGCAGGATCATGCTTCCTTCAGAGGGTTTAGGGGAGAATCTGAGTTTTGCCTCTTAGAGCTTCTGGTGGCTGCTGGCATTCCCTGGCTTGTGACTGCATCACTCCAGTGTCTGCCTCCATGATCACACCAGAAAAGAGGCTCTTCTGTGTATCATCAAATATCCCTCTGCTTCTTATTATAAGGACATATTTTAGTTTATTTACAACCCCCCAAATCCAGGTTAATGGTGCCATCTCAAGACACACATTTTGATCACATGAGCAAAGACCATTTTTCCAAATAAGAGAGCGTATACAGGTTGCAAAGATTAGGACCTCCTGTTTGAGAGGAGAGGGGGTATTATTCAGCCCATCACATTTATTATTTGATTTCTTCCTTGTTTTGGCTTTTCATTTTGAGGTTCACATTGAGTGGAAAGTCTTTATTTTGCTGTTGTTGTTTTGTTATTTTTGTCAACTTCTTAAAAATAAGTTTATAAATTACCTCTCCTTGGGGCCTCTGTCCAAATCATGTCATAGGTAGTAATTAGCCTCTCTGTGTTATGATGATATTAGCAATATCACAGGCACATGTGCCATTTCATAGTCATGAATTAGGTAGCCTCCATAGGCAGGGAACTTGCTAAAAGCAGTAACCAGAGTTTGTGCTTTGCCACTGTTTGTTACATTGTTTTAGGCTCTCTTATTTCTACTGTGGGAAAGCCTACCCCAGGGTCACACCTTAAGCAGAGACATCTGGACTCTGTCTGAGTGGATTATATTTATTATCCTTTACTTTACAATTCTGGAAGTACTTTTGCTTGCTCTTGGATCCAGAGCCCATTAATACTATACCATACTTTGGGTTTCTTATCTGTTTATAGTTTATAGACTATGATCCAACCACTACACTTCAGTCTGGGAAACACAGAAACACCTTGTCTATAAAGTCTACAGATATTTATTTCATTTTGATCCTTGCTATGGCATTTTTTGTTGTTATCTATATTCACATTACACTTGACTTTGCCATATGCTTCAAGCAGAGAGTTGTGTAGTAATATAGGCTTATAAACATCATTTAGAGCAGAAATTTTAGTTGTTTTTATTATTTTACATTTTTAATTGTATTATCTAAAAAACTCCTAATATTATAAATTTTTACAAATCATCCTAAATTATTCTGGTTGAAATAAATTCAATATTAATATCAGACAAATATTTTCTTAGGTGTTCCACTGTAATGTAGCACTAGTTAGGAACCTTTAAATGTTTTCACATCATTTGAGAAAATGCTGATGAAAATGCAGTTCTTCAAAATTTGTAAGACTCTCTCATAAAATAATTAATAGAGAGCTATTGGTTTTTCTCCCCTGGGAGCCAAATAAAACAGTATTAATTAATATTTTAAACCTTACTTTGATAATAAATTTATAACCATCCCAACTTATCATCTATAGCAATCATAATTATATACAGGTCTTAAAGAAGTATCCCTTAAAGAAATGCATTCTACAATATAAATCCATGAACAATAGGATATATGATACGACTAGCTTTTCAGAATACAATTATGCTGTTAAATTTTCAACATCAATCATGAAGTGAAAGAATTGTGCAGATGGTCATATTTTTGAAATTTATTACTAAACACTGATGGTTGAACAAAGATTAGACATCATGTTACAGACATTGAAATATAAACATCTTGGAAAAAAACTCCTTTAGATGTTTTTGATGGTAGATCTTAGCATCAGAAACGACTAATAAGCTAAATATACTCACAAATGTTTGTTTATTGGTGCGTTAGCTGTGCATTTGAGGAATTTATCTTCTGTGTGTATGTAAAATTTTATATCTATATATAACATTTTATATTTATGTGTTTATATATTTTATATTTTTATATATTATATATTTATATATAATGAATATTTGTATACATAATAAACTGAAAAAGTCTATTAAATTTGACAACAGACCAAAATTGCTTCAAATCATTCGAGTGTATATTTCTGTGTGCTAATGTTAGCAAATTCCAGATGTATACCTATAGCCCAAAAGACACAAACATATACACTAAAATACAGACATAATATTTTTCAGAAGGAGGGAAAAAACAACTTATGAACACTTCTTGGTGATGTACAGTATGCTGCCTACATTGTTTAGTAGATTAAAGCGATAAAAAGACTCCAGAATACCCCTAGTGTCATACTAAGTACAAATATATGATTACATTTACAATGATATAGTTGACAAATATTTTAATGCTAGGAAGTTAATTTTAATGTTATTTAAAATATAGTCAAATATCCAGTTAAAGAGGTACTGTGATTATTATCAAATATACTTTCAAAGAAAGTAAAACTCAAGTATACTTACTGAATTTTTTATGATTTTATTTTGATTGTCACAGACATAGTTAAATGTTCCCTTTGAAACATGCATAAAATAGCATTTAAAAATATATTTTCAATTTATCTCATAATTTATCTCAGAATTCCACTGTATTGCCCCAAACAAGCACATATTATATTGTAAATTTGAAATTATTTGTGTTTACATTTTAGTGAACCCCTTATAAAAACACAATAGAGTCTCTGAGACTTTGTATTCTGAACCAGTGTAACACTCAACCTATATATACTACATGTGTGTATATCCAAGGGGTCTTTTACCTATATAACTGTACATGGAGTAATTTTTATTTAATTTTATTTTAAGTTCCAGGTTACATGTGCAGGATGTGCAGGTCTGTTCCATAGGCAACCATGTGCCATGGTGGTTTGCTCCACCTATCAACCCATCACCTAAGTATTAAGACCAGCATGTATTACCCATTTTTCCTGATGCTCTCCCTCCCCTCACACCCTTGCCACAGGACACAGAACGTGTTATTCTCTCCCTGTGTTCGTGTGTTCTCATTGTTCATCTCCCACTTATGCATGAAAACATATGGGGTTTGGTTTTCTGTTTCTTTGTTAGTTTGCTAAGGATAATGACTTCCAGATCCATTCGTGTCTCTGTAAATAACATGCTGTCCTTCCTTTTTATGGCTGCATAGTATTCCATGGTGTATATGTACCACCTTTTCTTTATCTAGTCTATCACTGATGGGCCTTTGGGTTGATTCCGTGTCTTTGCAAATCCAAGAGGTTTTGTACTTTAGAATGCCTAGTACGTGCAGGTAAAATTTCTAGGTGATGGGGATATATTCATAAATGGGACAAAGAAAGTGAGCTTTATCTTCATATAGCTCACTTTCTTGTAGGGAGAAAATAAAAAGTTCATAAGTAAAATATCTACCATAACACAATAAAATCTATTTAAAATGGTAGGAAATGAGAAATGTGAAATGGCAAAGAGATAGATTGCAAATTTAATAGGTACAAAAGACTATATTGAGAAAGATGAAATTGGATCAGAGTTCTGAAATAGAGAGGGGAATACACTGTGTAGATATCTGTGACCAGAATGTTCAAGCCAACGAGAACTACAAGTGCAAGAGCCTGGAGGACAGAGTAGCTAGAAGGTTGATGTGTCTAGACAGCACTGGATTCAAAGAAAGCATCAGGAAGCACCACATCATTATCCATTTTGACTTCTACTTTGGGTGAGATGGAAAAGAGCTGGAGGGTTTTGACACAATCATAAGAATAAGTTGACTACTCTTTTGGGAATAGACTAAAAGCAGGATGTACAAGGGCAGAAGCAGGTAGATTGGTTATAAAGCTATTATAGTATTTCTGGGTGTTAACAAGTTGACTGGAAATTGCTAAATCTTTAAAGTAGAGAAACATGTTTTCCTGATTTGAAGTGTAATGAGAAAGAAAAAGCGAAACTGGAGCTTTTGGCCAGAGAAGCTGGAAGGCTGAACTTTCCATTTTCTTGGAATGGAAAGACTTGAAGAAAAACAGGTTTTTGAGAAGAAAGATCAAGAGTAAGATGTAGATCATTTTCAGATGCCTATTAGACTTCCAAATGTAGATGCAAGTCTGTTCACTTACATAAAAGTCTGGAATCAAGAGACAAATTCATTTCAGAGCTACACATTTGAGAGTTTTCTATTCTCTATCTCACTGAGACCAGAAGATATTACTAAGGATAAATAATGATAGAAGTGAGAGGACACCATGACTTGAGCCCAAGAACACTCCAATATTTGGAGGATGGGAGATGTGAAGGAATCCACAGTGAGATTGAAAAAGAGTGACTAGCAACAATGGAGGAAAGTCAGGGTACAGTGAAGTACTGGAAGGGAAACCTGAATAAGTAAATGAGAAGGGAAGAACTGCAAGTGGAAGAGTTGATATAAGACTCTAGATGGATATACAAACTTTTTCATAATAACTAGAGTGCAGTTAGAAGAGATAAGTACAAAAGTAAGCAGGACAGTTACATGGTGTTGGGAGTCTGAGGAACATCTCTTCTAAGGATCATTATGTGTATTTTCTCACTTAAATAGGAAAAATGTCACCAGTTAAGAATGAAGCAGGGAGATAGTACTGGAGGTTTTGGTAGAGATGAAAGGTTTTGGAATAGTCATCAGTCACAGGGGAAGAGTGCATTAAAAATGGATTTTCAGGCCGGGCGCGGTGGCTCACACCTGTAATCCCAGCACTTTGAGAGACCAAGACAGGTGGATCACAAGGTCAGGAGATCGAGACCATCCTGGCTAACACAGTGAAACCCCATCTCTACCAAAAATACAAAAAATTAGCCGGGCGTGATAGTAGGCGCCTGTAGTCCCAGCTACTCCTGAGGCTGAGGCCGGAAAATGGCCTGAACCCAGGAGGCGGAGCTTGCAGTAAGCCGAGATCAGACCACTGCACTCCAGCCTGGGTGACAGAGCGAGACTCCGTCTCAAAAAAAAAAAAAAAAAAAAAAAAAAAGAATGGATTTTTAGTATGTCTACTCTTCATGGCCAAGAGGTGAATTTGAAAGACCATTATCTGAAACAGAGAAAGCAGAATGTAGCTACTGACTTGAGAAAAAGAAAAAATCTCTTATTGAGATTAATGTTTAACATTATTGATACAGAAAAATAACTGTTTTAAACATGTAAAGTCGTTTTGAGAGGTGGCAACGTGCCAGCAGCCCTCGCTCGGCGCCTTCTGGGCCTCAGCCTCAGGTCCACTCTGGCAGCGCCCTTTAGCCCCCCACGAGCCCTTTTGAGGAGCCCTTTAGCCCCCCACGAGCTGTGGGAGCCCCTCTCTGGGCTGGCCAAGACCAGAGCCGCCTCCCTCTGCTTGCCGGGAGGTGTGGAGGGAGAGGCACGGGGGAGCTGGGGCTGCACGCCAGGCTCGCTGGGCCAGTGCGAGTTCTGGGGGTCATTGGCGCAGGTGCAGGCTCGGCAGGCCCCACACTCAGAGCGTCCAGCCCGGGCTGCCGGCCCAGGGCAGTGAGGGGCTTAGCACCCGGGCCGGCAGCTGCGGAGGTTGCGCAGGGTCCCCCCACTGCGCTTGAATTCTCACTGGGCCTCAGCTGCCTCCCGGAAGGCAGGGCT
Source organism: Rhinopithecus roxellana (assembly GCF_007565055.1). Taxonomy (NCBI): domain Eukaryota; kingdom Metazoa; phylum Chordata; class Mammalia; order Primates; family Cercopithecidae; genus Rhinopithecus; species Rhinopithecus roxellana. Next base: position 118,953,038 of record NC_044554.1, on the reverse strand, counting down.
CAGGACCTGCAGTCCGCCATGCCCAAGCACCCCCGCTCCGCCATGGGCTCTCATGTGGTCCAAGCCTCCCCAACTGGCACCGCCTCCTGCTCCGTGAGGCCCGGTCCTATCCACTGCCCAAGGACTGAGGAGTGCAGGTGTGGCTCGGGACTGGTAGGCAGCTCTGCCTGGAGTCCCACTGAGGGATCCACTAGGTGAGGCCAGCTGGGCTCCTGAGTCTGGTGGGGACTTGGGAAACTTTTATGTAGAGCTAAGGGATGGTAAATGCACCAATCAGCACTCTGTGTCTAGCTCAGGGTTTGTAAATACACCAATCAGTACTCTGTGTCTAACTAAAGGTTTGTAAATACACCAATTGGTACTCTGTATCTAGCTAACCTAGTGAGAACTTGGAGAACTTTCCTGTCTAGCACTCTGTGTCTAGCTAAAGGATTGTAAACACACCAATCAGCACCCTGTCAAAACGGACCAATCAGCTCTCTGTAAAATGGACTAATCAGCAGGGTGTGGGTGGCGCCATATAAGGGAATAAAAGCAGGCTGCCAGAGGCAAGCCAGGTCTCCTTCCACACTGTGGAAGCTTTGTTCTTTTGCTGTTTGCAATAAATCTTGCTGCTGCTCACTCTTTGGGTTCACACGGCCTTTATGAGCTGTAACACTCATCACGAAGGTCTACAGCTTCACTCCTGAGGCCAGCAAGACCACGAGCCCACCGGGAAGAAGGAACAAACTCCAGACACACCATCTTTAAGAACTGTAACACTCACCATGAGAGTCTGTGGCTTCATTCTTGAAGTAAGTGAGACCAAGAACCCACCAATTCTGGACACAATTTTATTATTATTTAGAGAAAAGTCAAAGCCTTGTTTTGTTTATTAGAAATGCTGATGGCCTAGGAAATGAGAATTAAACTGAGGTTTGGGAGCAAATTTAAATCTGCCACTCAGAACATCTGCCATGCAGTGGCACATTAATAAAACATTAAGTATCTGAGCTCTTAATATGTGCTAGACATCAAGGTGATATTTATAAAACAAGATTCATAAATAGAAAATAATATTCCAGAAATAATGATTTGGGTCCCATTTGTTTCTTCAATTATTTCATACTTTGCAAATGGAAAATATTAAACTGAGCATGTTGTTTGTGAGCTTCTAGCAGTAAATATTTGTAAGTTGGCAACAACTGAATAAAATTCTAATATTTAATTAGAACTTGACCGGACCACTTTAAATAATTTTAACTTGAAAATTAATTGTAACAAAACATTTAACCAGCAACTCCGCCTAGCCATTTGGTTTACCTTTCATCTATAACCTTTGAGACGTCATTAGAAATCCTGACGAAACCATTTTTTTGAAAGAAAGAAAGCTTATTGTCTTCCTTTCATTTAGCTTGGCATGGTTTTCATTTTGATGATCCTATTGCCTAATGTTGCCTCTTCGTAGTGAGTAGCATGAGGTCACTGCTTTAGTCTATCTTCTTAATTTTTTCTTTTAGGTTCTGGTTTTAGTAAAATATCCTCAAAAATACTTTTGAAGTGTTGTGCATTTTTATGATGACACAGTGCTTAGGTTTGTTATAAAAATCGATTACATGTTTTTATAATTATCTATATGTGAGAAGTAGTCTTTTAATCAGTTAAAGCATTCTTTAAGATTACAAAAAACAACTGTTTATTTTTAAAACTGCAGCTATGTAGCATTTGAAAATCAATGTAATAGTATTTGTTTTTCCCTGCGTTACAAACACCGTCAGAAAACATGAGGGCAGTATAAAGGCAACATTTGTCCCAAAGCTGGGGAATAGGTAAACAGAACCGGAGTTGGCCTTTCCAGTGTTCTAAGACAGTTAATTAAATGCTTGTTTTGTTTTCTTGATCTGATGGTGGGTGGTGTATACATTGTTTCTTTTTTTTTTTGTGACGGAGTCTCGCTCTGTCACCCAGGCTGGAGTGCAGTGGCCGGATCTCAGCTCACTGCAAGCTCCGCCCCCGGGTTTACGCCATTCTCCTGCCTCAGCCTCCCGGGTAGCTGGGACTACAGGCGCCCGCCACCTCGCCCGGCTCGTTTTTTGTATTTTTTTTTAGTAGAGACGGGGTTTCACTGTGTTAGCCAGGATGGTCTCGATCTCCTGACCTCGTGATCCGCCCGTCTCGGCCTCCCAAAGTGCTGGGATTACAGGCTTGAGCCAACGTGTCCGGCCTACATTGTTTCTTTTAAGAAAACTTTCCACCTATACATCTATAAGAGGGGAAAAGATGAAGATTAAAGCATTTTTTCCCTTCTCCAACTCTCTGATACTTGCTGTGCTACAAATAAAGCTCAAAAGATCATTTTTAAAAGTGACAGGAACATAAAGGGGTAGCTGCAAAACTTAGTTCTTTTGTGAAATGTACTCAAAGTCATATTTTGGGAATGTATCTGTTGTTTAGAACCCTGCATTTAACTTCAATTACCTTTGTTTTGTTTTGATTTTTCAAGAACAGCCTTCTAATGATTTTCCCACAGTATTTTTGGCTCCTGTTCTATCTCTGTTTTATGGAACAATTTCACCATATCAGGCTAATGAAGACATACGTTTTAATTAATCAATTTTAACAAAACCTTCTTGATTTTGCCTGTGAAGTACTCATGGCATAAATTATGTGTCCAATTTAGAAAATGTAAAGCTAAAATAAATTAAGTATGATCAAATTTATTCATACATGCAACACATATTTATTGACCATTTGCTATGTGCTAGGTGCTTTCTTGGTCCTATGGCTTAGAAGACTGAGATCAAATTCAATAAAAAAGGGTGCTCCTAGTGGAAGGAACTGTATGAGTGCAGATGCAGAAGCGTTAAGGAGATGATATGTTGGGAGAAAGGCAAATTTCTGAATGCGGTTGAAATATGGAATGTGGAATTGCAAGTCTATTGATAAAAAATGAGAATAATTTAAAAATTTGATGCTAAGAATTTTGACCCTTATGTTGTAAGCTAAAAAGACACAATGAAAGTTTTTAAAAAATCCTTAACTTCCTAAAAGACAAATTTTTTCATGTAGAAAAATAAATCAAATAGCATTGTGCCTTGCTGCCTGGAATAGGAAAGAATGAAGACTGCAGACACATTAAAAAGCTGTTGAAATAGTTTAAGGAAGATCTCATCATGACATGTTTCCAATGTTGCTGGAAAGCAGAGAGTAGACTAAAGAAGTCTAACATAAATGGGATTTGTTGAGATGCTGAATGTACAGATGAGAAAGAGAAAAGCCAATACTGACTGACTTCCCTAGATACTTTAATGAGGAATTTGATAAAATCGTTGAATATAATAAAAACATAGGAAGAAGAGGAATCTGGAAGTGATTATTAAAAATTGGATTCGTGATACATTATAATTTGTGTGTGTCTTTGATAGGGAGTTGGAAATACCGTCTTGAATAATGCCAAAGATAATATAATCAAGTACTGTGAAGAAAGAAAAGTAGTCATTACTTTTAGTAAAAATGATGTTTTTAATAAACATAGGAGAAAGATATTCATTCGACTTTTGGTCCAAAAGGTTCATCACAGCAACACGTGTAGGAAGAGTGAAGTGAACTGTGGGCAGCCTTTAGGTTACCAAAGAGAGATTATTTCCAGAAAAGATATAATTATATAAAGAATAATATATTGAAGACAGTGAACTTCATTATCCTAAAGTGCAATCTGTATTTCCAGCTACTTATCACCAGGCATACACAAACCCCACAACATGTCACAAAACAGATTTTTAATAATCACTCCAAAATCTCTTCCTCTTTCTATGTTTCTATCCTACTCAATATGCTTTCTATGTTAAGAAACGAACATATTTAGAGGACACCTATTGCTTGCCTATTCAGCATTTCTTCTTATTTAAATGAAAAAGAAAAACATCCTTCTGTTGGAAAATGACTCCTTCCTCGCTACCGATTTGAGCAGTTCAATAACTTAAGAACCATTAACTGACTGTGGACAACCAGAAGTCCTGTCTTCTGCAATGCCTGGCTTGTAGGATAAGGTCTGAAGATATCTATGGTCAGTCCAGGTCTCATGTGTATCTAGACTGTATTTGGTGGAAGTAAGTTTGATAACACATAGAGGGAATTAGAGTGAAGAGACGAAAAAGAAAATGTTATCATCTGAGCCCATGGATGCAGTCATGTTTAAAACTACTTATTTCTTTGGTCTTTTCAAATTTGTGAACCAATACATTTTCACATTTACAAATTTGATTTGTCACTTGCAACCACCAGAATCCTGATAACATAGGCTGATATCAAATAGCTACTGTAAAAGGTGTAGAATATACAAAACAGAGAAATTACAATGGATAGAGCAAGTTCACAAAGGAGAGAGGGAATCCAGTCCTAGCAGGTGGGAAATATGGCCTTGGAAAGAAGAAAGAAGCATTTCATATTCTGAGGGAATAGGATAAAAAGGTGAAACAAAGGATCAATATCAACAAATGAAAAGGAAGGAATACAAGGACATAAAATGTGGTTTAAATCAAAGTCTGCAGAATGATAAAATAACCAGTTGTCCAAATCACTCCAAGCAGTCAACTCCTCAATTCTCAGGGAAGTCCTTTTTCTAATAAATAATGTTTCCAATTTAGTAGCACAGAATTATTTAAATTGATTCACAAAATGTTGGTACAACTCAGTGTATGCAATTTTAGTTTAACTTCTTTCCATTGCCAACACACCCAAAGACACACACACACACACACACACACACACTAGTATTACTAAGCTTTTGGAGCCATTTTCTCACTTTTTTGATTTCCTGAAAAGGAGAAATAATTATTTTTATGGTATACCTGATAAAAACTTTACTTCTTACAATGCCAATATTTTTGGAACCAAATAAAGAAACAGAGAGAGAAAGCATATGTGAATAAAATGACCAATGAAGTACAAAGTCTGATTTCACAGAGTGAAATAGAGCATACCTTGATGTTAAATGGAAGATCAATGTTAGGATAACATATGTGAGAAGGTGATTCATACAAGAGGAACTTTGGAATTGCTTGAACTGTACTTGACATTTTGGTGTTTATGTGAAAAACTGTATCTTAGAGGAAACATATTACAGTTTATTAAATGTATATCCTTAAAACTGGAAATAATTACTGATAGGTGAGCCTCCTATTGTTCCTACTTAGATATATTTATTTATCGTCAATACTGCTACTTGGAAATTTGAGTCCATATTATTTATAATATATATTACTGTCAGGCAGTACAGTCACTCAAAACTTTGAAATGTAAATATGACCTTTATCATGAAGAACAGTTCTTTGTTCATAGCTGGCAGATGATGAGAAAAGAGAAAAAATAAGTAAACCTTGGTGCTAGACTGGTAATATTAGAAATAGCAACAGCAGGGGTGTTAGGGCAGCTATTCTGGTGGCTTGTTAAAGTCAAACAGGCAAGCTGCTCAGAAGAAGAATAGAAATGGCCCTGTTCTGGAGGTCAGTGAAAGTCCTGAATGATATCTTAAAAATCTATTTGCAAACCTCAAATTCTCTGATAAATTATGGGAAGAAAAAAAAAAAATCTAAGCCTAGGCAATAGTAGAATACTTTCATTAATTGTACTCATGGTTGTAGAGAATATTATCACTTCTTCAATTAGCTGAGATGTCTGCCATGAAGTCGAGTGACCAGAGGTCTCTCCCTAAAAGAACTGCAATATGGAAACTTACTATCAAGCCCTAGTGAAAATTAATGTGGCAATGTGGCTGCACCCATTCCAGGGATGATTTCTATCCCTGCCTGGGACTATTGCCAGGGGTCAAGAAACACACAGATGGTGGGTGACACTGCAGGCAGAAGATATATTACTGCTGTTACTACCATTCTTAATTAAAATAGAAAAACTGTATTTTCACAATATGTCTCTATTTTTTTGAATAATTATTATTGTTTAAAACTGCATCATTTTATTTTCAGATTACCCTGTAAGGGAAGTGTTTAAAAATAAATTTAAATGGAATTTTTAAAATTCCACAATGCCAGAAAGAATGGGATTTTACTATCCTTTTGTATTATCTTAAATAAAAGTTATTTAACTTGGCACAAATGGCCTTAACTAATTTGAGTCCAATCTAAATTTCTCTCATTAACTATACACTGCCCTCTATGCAGATTAAATTATGGAGTTCTCATTAGTATCCCCTCAGTTCCACTTGACTCCTCTCTGAGTTCCACTTGACTCCTCTCTGACTTTGTTCTTCCTGCCTAAAGCATCCTTTTTGTGCTTATCTGTTTATTTACTAAAATATCCCAAATCAAGTGTGCGCATGTGCATACACACACACACACACACACACACACACTCTGACTTAACCTGTGACCTTCATAATTTAAGATCATGATAATACATTCATGCTTCACTTTACTTTACCCTTGCCATTTCATCTATCATCAACTGTGGAAGTCTTTCCTTTCACTCTAGAGGTGATCACACTATCTTTCTCAACTTTGTACTCTTGGCAGCCCCTACAAATCAATGGCACATGGTGATTGAGATAAAAACTATTTATCATTCTAGATCCAATTTTACATGACATACAGCAGAATAAAATGATTGCTTAAATCAAGTATAAAGATATATATGAGAGAACGCAAAAACGACTTCTCGATAATAACAATATTCTGTTTTCAGTTGTTTGAATGAAGAATCTGTTGAGTAAACAGGGTAATACAGAGTAACAAGTCTGAAGTCAGGATGAGAAGATGTCAAAAACAAAGATTAAAGTGTCCTTGGGACATCCTAATGGAGATGTGCAGGTGGCATTTGGATGTTCAATACTGAAGCCCAAAAATGAGTTCTAAATTATGAGAATATATTTGAGACTCTCCAGTGTATCCAATAAAGATAAAATCATGAGTATGAATGTGCTGACCTTGAGATCATGCAATGTAGCAAGAAGTGAGGGACAAAGGCAGAACCTTGGATTATACTCCTGACATTTAAAAGGCACTGGGGAGAGAAAGAAACCTATGTGTGAGATTAGGAAGAAAACAGCCGGTCAGAAGAAACAGAAGAGGGTAAACAAAGATTGAAGGGTGGTGTGCAATGATGGGAGTCAAATATCAAAGTGAGGGCAATTGAAATAAGCATAGAAAATATATGCAGGCTTTGGCAATGTGAAGGACCTTGGTACTGTTAGCTTTCAGTGGCATGTTAGGCTCCAGAGAAAGACTGCATTAGTTTGAGATATGTGATACCGACAGGACGGTGTGTGCTGGCTACTCTCCCTCAATGATTGGCTATAAAATGAAGACAGAATGCAGAGCAGAAGTTGAAGGGTGATCTGTTAAACCCGCAGGAATTTTTTATTTCAAAGAGGCTTGGCTATGTTTATAAGTAAAAGGAAAATGTCTACTAGATTACAAAGAGTTTTGCCGGTAAAGCAGAGGCAGAAGTGGCAGAGGGTCCCTAACACAAACTTAACTTTGAACAGTAAGTGGGACCTGGAAGATAGGTATAGATGTGGATATAAACATGTTTGTAAGTGACAAAGAGGAAATTAAGGAAGTTTTCATGTACTGTCTTAATATTTTCTGTGAAATGAGAGACAATGCTTTCTGCTAAAATTGGGTATTAATAGAAGAAAATACCTTTATCAATTTCCTAGGACTTCATTTAAAAATTACCACAAACTTGGTTAATTGAAACAAGAGAAATTTATTATTTCACAGCCCAGCAACCAGAAGTCCAAAATCGAAATGTCAGCAGGTCTATACTTCCTCTAAAAGCTTAAAGTTGAATCCTTCCCTGCCTCTTCCAGCTCCAGTGGTTAATGGAGTTCCGTGGCTTGTGGCCACATAACTCCTATCTCTGCCTCTATCTTTACATGATCTTCTGTTCCTTCTCCCTGTGTGTTTCCCATAAGGACATTTATCACTAACTTTAGGGTCCACCCAGATAATTGAGGATGACCTGATCTCCAGTTTCTTAACTTAATGACACCTGCATAAGTCACCTTTAAAAAAAAAAAAAAAACAGGTCACATTCACAGGTTCATGTGGTTAGAACATCTTTTTGAAGGTCACTATTGAATTCTGTTTCAACATAGCAGACTTGAATACATTATGCGATTTTCTCCTCCTGCATCAAATTCATAGACATTATTTTGTCACACGTAAAAGTAAAAACATAGCTCCACTAAAAACAAAAAGTCACTCTAGATGCACTACAGACTCTAGAGAATCCCGAGAAACAAAAAGCAGGGGGGAAAAAGCCATATCAAAGCACAGCTTTAAAATAAAGCATTAACATTAACTGGTCTGTGCTAGTAGGGCATGGAACCAGTGAATAAGAGGCTAAGAAGCAATGAGCAGAATTATTAGTGTGGTCTCACGGCTAGAGCAGTCAGGTAAGTTAACCTTGGCAAACAACAATGGAAAAGTCCCCAGGTAGGAATACTAACTGAAGGAGATCAGGAAGACGGAGGCATAATGTGTCCTGAATGGCTCACAACATTTGGTTGCAATTGCCCATACTCAGAAAAACAGCTTCCAAGGGATGTCACTTTCTCACAGTCACAAACAAATCCAAGCCACATTTCAGCTCATAGCCATCTCCCTGAATGAAGAGAGGAGATAATCATACAGGACAGCTAAGCTACAAATTGCACAAGAAAGCAGCAAATATCAGAACTATGACAGAGACACTTACAGGTGTTGAAAGAGTTAGCAAAAAGTGTGTTTAATAAAATGTCCAAAATATGTCCAAATATCTGGAGAGAGATTAGGAAGATATTATACCCATATAAGACTAAGCAATTGTACAATAAGAAATTATTAGAGATTTTTGAAGTATAAAAATATAATGATTGAAATTGAAACAAAAATCTAAGCAAATCCTAATTACATAGACTAAAAAAGAAAGGTGGACACAGTTATTGGGCACACAAATATGCTGGAGCACCAAGCCTAGTAACTCATAATGCAATTCCAAATGTTATACAGATAGAAAGTATGAAAGAGGAATGGAAAAAAACATAAAAAGATTTACAACTCTATATAAAAGTAATCATTATAATAAGAGCACGCACTTACATAATACTTAAAATATATGGAGCACTGTCTAAGCACTTTACATATATTCATTTACTTACTCATTGCAGCAAGCCGTTGAGGAAGAGAAAGAAATTAACTTACCCATGGTCACATAGCTAATAAATAGAGAAGCCAGGAATTGGACCTGAACAATCAGGCTCAAGAGGGCATGCTCTTAACCATTAGGCTGAACTGCCAGAGCATGAAAATAATGAGCATAGGCCAGAGGCATAATTGAATAAATGATAGTAGAGAAACTCCCATGACTGAAGAAAGACATGAAACTTCCCTGAGAGAAAAAAGTATCAAAAAATAAAACTTTAAGAGTTCCAGGCCAATCAACAAAGTTGAAAAAGGGGGAAATATGAGTGTGTTAGAAGTTCACAAGGCATTTTCATTTCTTTAAAAGATTTTCTAAAACTCCCTCTTTAAAATTAAAGTTCATTAAGGTAGAGTATGTGAGTTCTAGAGTTGTACTTTCCACAAATATTTCTATTAATCAACATGCAAACATAAATACAAGCATTATAGTAAACCTAGAAAGTGAGAGCGATTCTGATGATTGAAATGACTAAGCTATAGAATAACACACCTCATGGAAAATAAAGTCAGGCACTACATAAGAATGTTTCACACATTCTTGATGCACACTGGATGTTGATGCACACTGGATGTTGATGCACACTGGATGTACAACAATGGTCCCATAATACCGTATTTTACTATACCTTTTCTATGTTTAGATATGTTTAGATAAACAACATTTAGATACATTTAGATACACAAATACTTACCATTGTGTTACAATTGCCTGCAATATTCAGTGCAGTAACATGTTGTATAGGTTTTTAGCCTAGGGATAATAGGCTATACCATATGGATTAGGTGTGTAGTAGGCTATACCATCAAGTTTTTTTATGTGCAGTTTTTGGTGTTCCCACAATGATGAAATTGCCTAACAACACATTTCTCAAAACATATGCATATCTTTAAAATGATGCATGACTGTATATGTACAATTGACCCTTGAACAACACGGATTTGGACTACACTTACACACAGCATTTTTTCAATAACTATATAAGAAAAATTTGGGGAGACTTTGGACAATTTGAAACATCTTGAAGACATATATAAAAATAGGTCAAAATATATCAAAAATAAAGAAAAATATATGTCATATTGCATAAAATATATGTATATACTAGTTTGCTTTATCATTTACCACTAAAAATATCACAAATCTATTATAAAAAGTTAAAATGTATCAAAACTTATACATACCAATGGATTATTCATGGCTGTATTGCAGTTCAGAGAAATGCAAACAAATGTACAGATACAATATTAAATCATAACTGCATAAAATTAACTATAGTACTTACTCTATTGCTGTAATAATTTTATAGTCAACTCCTGCTGCTATTGCCTTTAGCTGAAGTGTTTTATCTGCTTAAAATGCCCTTGTAACAGTAATCATTTCAAGTGAGCAATTCCTCTCTACAGTAAATTGCATATAGCAGTAAAAGGTAAACTATCATGGTTTTCTCATATTTTTATTGTGCTTAGTGCAAATGCCATAAACCTTGAATAACAATATTGAACCCATATGAAGTGCCACTAGTGATGCCGGAAGTGTTCCCAAGAAGCAGAGAAAACTCATGACATTGCAAGAAAAAGTTGAATTGCTTGATACATCTGCAGTTGCCTACTTTTACAAGATAAATGAATCCAACATAAGAACCATGGTAAAGAAAGAATAAGAAATTCATGAAGTTATCATTGCAGTTATACCAGCAGACACAAAATCTTACTCTTTTTGTGAAATACTTGTTTTACCTTTTACTGAAAATACAGCTTTTATGCAGCTTCAGGATTGGCATACAAAAAGCATGTCTATAAATTCTAATGTGATTTGAGAAAAAATGAAGTCATTATGTGAAAACTTAAAAGGAAGGTGAAGGATATAAAGCAAAGGATGGTTTGATGATTATAGAGATAGCTTTAGTCTTTAAAAACTGTCATGACAGCAGGGAAAACAACATCTGCAGACCAAGCAGCAGCAAAATTCCCAGACCTCATTAAGAAAATCATTGAGGGGAAAGTATATCTACCTAAATAGGTTTTTAATAAAGAAAAAAGTACTTTATTCAAAAGAAAAAAGTGCCACAAAGGACATTTATAGTAAGGAAGAGAAGTGAGCATTAGTATTTAAGACAAGAAGGGCTAGGCTAACTTTACTGTTTCCTGCAAATGCACTTGGTTTATTATTAGGACTGCCCTTATCTATAAAGCTGCTAACGCCAGAATCATGAAAGGAAAAAAATAAGCAGCAGCTGCTAGTCTTCGTTGTAGCACAAGAAAGCCTGAACAATGAGAATTCTGGATCGGTTTCACTGATGCTTTGTCCATGAAGACACAAGTATCTTTCCAGTAAGGGGCTGCCTTTCTTTTTTCCCTTCCTCTTTCCCTTCCCCCTTCCCTTCCCCCTTCCCTTCCCCCTTCCCTTCCCTCTTCCCTTCCCCCTTCCCTTCCGCCTTCCCTTCTGCCTTCCCTTCCCCCTTCCCTTCCAGCTTCCCTTCCCCCTTCTCTTCCCTTTCCTTCCCTTCCTTTCCCTTCCCTTCCCTCTTTTATTTTATTTTGACAGAGTTTTGCTCTGTCGCCCAGGTCAGAGTCCAGTGGTATGATCTCAGCTCACTACAATCTCCACCTCCTGGGATGCATTCAAGCAATTCTCCTGCCTCAGGCTCCCGAGTAGCTGGGATTACAGGCACCTGCCACCATGCCTGGCTAATGTTTGTATTTTTAGTAGCGACAAGGTTTCACCATGTTGACCAGGCTGATCTTGAACTCCTGACTTCAGGTGATCCACCCGCCTTGACCTCCCAAAGTGCTGGGATCCAATACAGGACTGCCTTTCTAAAATTCTTTTGATATTGGACAATGACCCTAGCACCCAGAACTTCATAAGCTCAACATTGAAGGCAATGACTTAGTCTGCTTGCTAAATCAGGGGGTCATTAGGACGCTTAAGGCTCATTACATATGGCATTCTATGGAAAGGATTGTCAATGCAATAGAAGAGACCCCTGATAGAGAATACATCATGAAAGTCTGGAAGGATTATACCATTGAGGATGCCATCATTGTTATAGAAAAAACTGTGAAAGTCATCAAGTCTGGAACAATAAATTACTGCTGGAGTAAACTGTACACAGGTATTGTGAGTGACATCACAGGATTTACAACAGAGTCAATCAAGGAAATCATGAAAGATATTGTGGATGTGGCAAAAAACAAAAACAAAACAAAATCAACCACAACAACAAAACAGTTGGGGTGCAAGGTTACAAGATATGGATCTTAGAAAAAGTAGAGCTAATAGACACCACACTAAAGGAATTAACAAAAGATAATGATGGAAATTAACCACAGCTAGATGATGAGGAAGAAAACATAAAATAAGCAGTGACAGAAAACAAAACTGACATTAGACAATCTGGTAGAAGGGTTCTGATTATTCAAGACTACTTTTGACTTATCTTATGACATGAACCCTTCTATGATACGGGCAAATTGTGGAGAAAGGACTGATAACTGTAGAAACATTTTTTTTTTTTTAGAAACGAGAAAGCAAAAAAAAAAAAAATCAGACAGAAATTACAGTGTATTTTTGTAAACTTGCAGTGAGTATGTTTGCCTCTCCTGCCTCCTCTTCCACCTCCTTCACTATTTCCACCTCTGGCACCCTAAGACAGAAAGATGAACCTTATTTTATTGTAAGAATACAATACATAATACATATATAAAATATGTGTTAACTGTTTATGTTATTGGTAAGGCTTGTGGTCAACAGCAGACTTTTAATGGCTAAGTTTTTGGGGAGTTAAAAGTTATATACGGATGTCTGACTGGGAGAGGGGCTGGTTTCCCTAACCCCCATTTGTGCAAGGTCCAATTGTATATCTATTGCTACCATCTTCACCTGTTTTTGATTCTACAATTACAGAGCATTGCAGCTTATGGAATAACCATTTACTCAACTTATATGGCTTTTCCTAAATTATTTTGTTATAATTCAACTATGTAACCAAAATTAAGCTGCCATACTATTGTTACACATACTCACACTGACACAGCTAAATTTTCATTATGCATTAGACTAGCAGAGCAGGATTCTGAGCAATTAAGGGGGTGAAAAATATATACAGTTGCTCCTGGTATCTTCAGAGGATTAGTTCCAGGATCCCTGTGGTTACCAAAATCTGCAGATGCTCAACTTCCTTACATAAAATGGTGTAGTATTTTCAGATAGCCTATACACATCCTCTTGTATACTTTAAATCATCTCCAGATGTTTATAATACCTAACAAAATGTAAAGTTTATATAAATATTTATACTGTATTTTATTTATATTATTTTTATTGTTGTATTGTTATTTTTATTGTATTTTTTTCCAAATATTTTCAGTCTTCAGTTTGTTGAATCCACAGATGTGGAACCCATGAATATGAAGGACCGATCATATTTTGATGACATATTATACAAGGTTGGCAAATTTGGATGAGGTGACTTTACGAGATATCAATATCTGTATAATGCACCTGAAAACATGTAAAACTTCTCACTGGAAAAAAAAAAAAAAGAGTGATTATGGGAACAGAAAACCAAATGTCACATGTTTTCACATAGAAGTGGGAGCTAAACATAGAGTACATAGGAACACAAGAAGGGAATAACAGAAACCAGAGCCAACTTGATCGTGGAGAGTTGGAGGAAGGTGAGAATAAAACAACTACCTATTAGGTACTATGCTCATTACCGGAGTAATGAAATAATCTGCAAACCAAAGCCCTACAACATGCAATTTACCTCTATGACAAACCTGCACATGTATCCCTTAACCTAAAATAAAAGTTAAAAAAATATACAATTATAAATATATGCCAATTATTCATTTAAAAGAGTGATTAAATACAAAGAGCAGTGACTCCTTTTATATGTAAAGGACATTACTATTAGCATAATTTCATGTGAACATTTATGTAATACAACATGATCTGGGAATTGGATAGATAATGCATGAAATTAGGACTCAGAGATTAAGCTTATACGAAATAAAAGCAAAACAAGAACAGAAATTTTGTGATTTCTATCACAATATTCTTTCTAGTGCATTATAAAATAATAGTATTTTATGAAGGAACAACCATGCAGAACTGTACATATAATATGCTATATTCAAAGCATATTTTAAAAAATTCATGGAAGGATAATCTCTAATTTCCTTCAGAAGTTGACTCCAGTATTTAGTCACTACAAAACTGAGGGACATTTCTCCCTCTACAGGAGATACTCCATCCTATAGCTCAGTATAATAAGTGTGTTTTTAATTAAACTCAACACAGATGATGAGAAGCAAACATCACAAAATTTGATCTTTAATGAGCCATTTTACTAGGAGCAGCAGCAACTTGTCAAACTCAATCACCTGTCTCACAATGGCATTTTAAGTTTCATATATATGTTCTCTTTTTAAAAAAGTTTTAATTCTTATATCTATCATAAATGAAACATATTAAACATATGCACTTTAGAGAATAATTGTAAACACACCTGAATAATCACCACCAGATATTATGAAAGTCACCAGCTGCTAGTGCCATAAAGGCCTCTGTTGTAGCCAGCTGCACCGTCCTCCTCCTCCACAGGAAATTATAATTCTGGAGTATGGAAATCACTCACTTAACTTTCATTATTAATTTTCCACCTTCGACCAAGTCTAGATGTGTTGTTTCATATGTTTTGGATATTTATGCAAATGAAATAATATCCTATGCATCCTTGTGATGGCTTGTTTGCTGAGTATTATGTTTTTAAGCTTCATCTATTTGGATGTGGTAGTGATAGAATGTTTATTTTAAGCGCTTTATAGTATTTCAATGTATAACTAATCCACTTTTGGTTTTTTTTGACAAAGTCTTGCTCTGTTGCCCAGGCTAGAGTACAGTGGTCCAAACACAACTCACTGCAGTCTCAATCTTCTGGGCTGAAGCAATCCTTCCATCTCAGCCTCCTATGTAGCTGGGACCACAGGCACATAGCAGCATGCCCAATGTGTGTGTGTGTGTGTGTGTGTGTGTGTGTGTGTGTATTACATATATATGTGTATATTACATATATATATATATATATAGCACCTTGCTATTTTTCCCAGGCTGGTCTTGAATTCCTGGACTTAAGCAATCCTTTCACCTCAGCCTTCCAAAGTGCTGGGATTACAGTCTTGAGCCACTGTGCCCAGCAGCCAGACCCTTTTAATGGCTTATTTGAATTGTTTCCAATTTTTTACTATTATAAACAGTTTTGATAAGAATGTAATATGTAGATGTCTCTTGGTACAAATGTGAAAAAGTTACTATAGTCTATATTCACGGTTATGAATTTGCTTGGTCACAAAGCAGACCCATGCTAAATCATTTTCAGAAAAATAAAGTGTTTTTTTAATCATTAAACTCATCCCAGCACATTACTATTGAACAAATACTAATGTGGTTTTAATAATTTTTGCAATCAGGTCGTTATGTTTTCGAATTGGGCTGTAGTTTTAATTTGAAGTTTGCTAATTACTATTAAGCTTAAGAATTAAAAAATTATGAGCAATTTATATTACCCCCTCTACAAAATGCCTATTTTTGTCTTTTACTAATTTTTGTGAATTTTTTTTACCGATTTATAGTCTGAATACTAATTCTCTGACAGTTGTAAATACTAGAAACATTTTTTTTTTACAGATTATTATATTTCTCTTTCTGTAAAGTTTTTAGTTTTTTTGTATCATTGAAATTATCTTTTTTTAGGCTATCTGCTTTTTATGATTTTATTAAAAATTATTTCTTCCACCACAATTATAAAGATATTTTCCTATAGCCTTGCAGATAAGTCTTTAATCCACATGATATTTATTTGTGTAGAGTATGATGTAGAAGTCCAATTTTATTTTATTGTTCAAAAAATGGTCATGTTTTCCAGTATTATTAATGAAATGGGCTCTCTTTTTCCACACTAACCAGCAACACCCACTGGGCTGTAAATCCAATTTGCATCCATGAATGGAATAGGTTCGAGGCTTGCTGTTTTGTCCCTTTTTTTCACTTGCCTAGCTCTATCTTACCACTATTCTGTTTTAATCACTATAATATGGTTTGGCTGTGTGTGCCCACCCAAATCTCACCTCAAATTGTAATCCCCATAATCCCCACGTGTCAAGGGCAGGACCAGGGGAAGGTGACTGGATCGTGGGGGCAGTTTCTCCCATGCTGTTCTCATGATAGCTAATTAGTCTTATGAAATCTGAGGGTTTTATAAGCGTCTGACATTTCCCCTGCTTGCACTCACTCTGTCCTGCCATCCCTGTGAAGAAGGTGCCTGCTTCTCCTCTTTCTTCCTCCATGATTGTAAGTTTCCTGAGGCCTCCCAGCAATGCGGAACTGTGAGTCAATTAAATCTCTCTCCTTTATAAAGTAGCCAGTCTCAGTTATTTCTTCATAGTAGTTTAAGAACAGACTAATACACTATAACATTTCAAATGAAAATTCTTCTCTTTATTTTTCTTCTTTAACAGTCCTGGTTGGGCGTGGTGGCTCACGCCTGTAATCCCAGCACTTTGGGAGGCCAAGGTGGGTGGATCACCTGAGCTCAGGAGTTCGAGACCAGCCTGGCCAACATGGTGAAACCCTGTCTCTACTAAAAATTCAAAAATTAGTTGGGCATGGTGTCATGCACCTGCAATCCCAGCTATTTGGGAGGCTGAGACAGGAGAATTGCTTGAACCTGGGAGGCGGGGACTGCAGTGAGCTGAGATTGTACCACCACACTCCAGCCTGGGCGACAGAGTGAAATTCTGATTCAAAAAATAAATAAATAAATAAATAAATAAATAAATAAAAATTTAAAAAATAGTGTCTTGGCTGTTTTCAGTCCTCCATATGGAGTACATTTTCCACATTCCACAGGAAATCCTTTTGGGATTTTCATTTGAAGGAGTATTTTAAATTATGAGACTATCTATGCATTTATATTACTGAAATTTTCTAAGAATATGTTGTTGGATTTTTAAAAATTCAGGTGTTAATATCCTTCGATAAAATTATATATAATCTTCTTTCTAAAGGATTTACTCATCTTATGGTAGTTTAATTATTAAGTATTTCATATTTTTGATGTTATTGTAATTTTCTTGTAATACGATTATATTCTGCAAGTGATTTTTTACTGTTATCTAGAAATGCACTTTTCTTCTGAATATTAATATTTATCCAGTAACATGACTAAATTATTCTAATAATCAGTAAGTTTATTTATGTTTTGTAGATATAGTGACAGTATTGTTTCTTCCTTTCTGATTATTAAACATTTTAGTCCTATCTCACTGCATTAGCTAGGACCGTCAATTCAGTGTTAAATAGAAATTGTGATAGCAGAAACTTTCCACTGACTTGTTCCTTGTTCACAATTTTAAAAGGAGGTTTCAGCATGTGCCATTAATAACATATTCATTTTTTTTAGTAAAAATAATTTACTATGTAGGGGAGTTCCCTTCCTTTTTAGTTTCCTCAGGGTTTTCATTCTGCATGGATATTGAATGTTAATTTTTCTCCCCCATCTAAAGTAGGAATAATGAGGTGAACGACATTCATCCATTTTCTAGTATAAATGGGGTTTGCATTCTTTGGAGAAATCCAGCTTAGATTATACCTATATATTTTTATTTTTTTAATTGATGGATTTAGATTCAAGTAATGTATTTACTATTTTTGTATCTACTAATGACTAGGTGGGCCTGTAATATACATTTTTTTATGTTTTATAATCTGTTTTTGTTGTCTTTCTTTTTTAAATGGTCTGGAGAATTTTGTGTAATATTAGAATTACCTGAAAATCTTACCTTGAAACCACCTGGAACTGGTGTTTACAAAATGAGAGGATTTCAAAAGAAATTTCAGTTATTTTGATTCTGATTTAACCATTAAGGTTTACTATTTCTTCTGGAATCAGTTTCAGTGAAATTAATTTTTATGAGAATGTATTCATTTCATGTATACATTTACATGAATAAAGTTTTTCCTAATATTCTTTATTAGCTGCATAACATCAATAGCATCTCTACTTATACCTATATTGTCTTTCATATTAATATACTTTTGGCTGATTTTTTTTTATTTAACAAGACATGTTTTTAGTTTATACAAATTGCCTTCTTTTGACTCTATTGATCCTCTCTCAAT
The DNA here is from genome assembly GCF_007565055.1 of Rhinopithecus roxellana. Taxonomy (NCBI): domain Eukaryota; kingdom Metazoa; phylum Chordata; class Mammalia; order Primates; family Cercopithecidae; genus Rhinopithecus; species Rhinopithecus roxellana. Next base: position 118,934,669 of record NC_044554.1, on the reverse strand, counting down.
TATTATTAGTTTTTATATTTTACTTTTTTATGCTTAAATTACTGTCATTTGTAAAAATATTCAAATTTGAAGTTGAATACTTAGCTTATAACTTTTTTTATTACAATCATTCTTTTCTTTTGTAGGCTTTTTTTTAAATTAATTAATTTATTTTTATTATACTTTAAGTTCTAGGGTACATGTCCATAACGTGCAGGTTTGTTACATGTGTATATTTGTGCCATGTTGGTGCGCTGCACCCATCAACTCGTCAGCACCCATCAATTCATCATTTATATCATGTATAACTCCCCAATGCAATCCCTCCCCCCTCCCCCCTACCCATGATAGGCCCCGGTGTGTGATGTTCCCCTTCCCGAGTCCAGGTGATCTCATTGTTCAGTTCCCACCTATGAGTGAGAACATGCGGTGTTTGGTTTTCTCTTCTTGTGATAGTTTGCTTAGAATGATGGTTTCCAGCTGCATCCATGTCCCTACAAAGGACGCAAACTCATCCTTTTTTATGGCTGCATAGTATTCCATGGTGTATATGTGCCACATTTTCTTAATCCAGTCTGTCACAGATGGACATTTGGGTTGATTCCAAGTCTTTGCTATTGTGAATAGTGCCGCAATAAACATACGTGTGCATGTGTCTTTGTAGTAGAATAATTTATAATCCTTTGGGTATATACCCAGTAGTGGGATGGCTGGGTCATATGGTACATCTAGTTCTAGATATAACTTTTAGCATTATTTCTGTTCTAAAACAAGCTCTTAAAACTAAAATACCTATGAGTATTACCTTAGCTATATCCCAGAAGTTTTGAAAAGCAGCATTTTCATATTTATTTAATTATAGATATTTTTTCTGTCCTTATGTCAACTTTTTATTTTTAATAATTTCAACTTTCATCTTAGATACAGTGGGTACACGTGCAGGTTTGTTACCTGGGAATATCTGACACCTGAGGTTTGGGATTTATAGATCCCGTCACCCAGTAACTGAGCATAGTATCCAGTAGTTTTGGAAACCTTGCCTGCCTCCTTACCCAGTGTTTCCAGTGTCTATGGTTGCTACCTTTACCTCCATGTGTAACTAGTATTTAGCTCCCAATTGTAAGTGAGAACATGAGGCATCTGATTTTCTGCTTCTGTGTTGATTTGTTTAGGATAATGGTCTCTAGCTGCATTCATGTTGCTGCAAAGAACAAGATTTCATTCTTTTTATGGCTGCATAGTATTCTATGGTGTATATGTACCACATTATCTTTATCCAATCCACCATTGATGGACACCTAGATTGATTTCATGTCTTCTCTATTGTGAATAGTGCTGTGATGAACAAATGGGTGCATGTGTCTATTTAGTAGAATGATTTCTTTTCTTTGGTACATAACACCCGCTAATGGGATTGCTGGATCAAATGGTAGTCCTGTTTTAAGTTCTAGGGAAATCGCCAAACTTCTGTCTACAGTAGCTGAACTAATTTATGTTCCCTCCAACACTGTATATGCATTTCCTTTTTTTCCATAGCCTCTCAAGCATCTATTTGTTTGTTTTGTTTTTTGTTTGTTTGTTTTTTACTTTTTAATAGCCATTCTAACTGATGTGAGATGGTATCACATTGTGGTTTTGATTTTAATTTCTGTGATAATTTGTGAGGAACACTTTTTCATAGGTTTGCTGGCTGCTTATAAATCTTATTTTAGGAATTGTCTGTTCATGTCTTTTGCACACTTTTTAAGGGGATTATTTGTTTATGCTGTTTTAATTATTTAAGTTTCTTATAGATTCTTGATATTAGACCTTTGGTGGATGCATAGTTTGCGAGTACTTTCTCTCATTCGGTATATTTTCTGTGTACTCTATTGATAGGTTCTTTTGCTGTGCAGAAGCTCTTGAGTTAAATAGATCCCATTTGTCAAATGTCGTTTTTGTTGCAATTGATTTTAGGACTTTGTCATAGATTATTTCTGAAGGCTGGCATCCAGAATGCCATTTCTTAGGTTCTCTTCTAGGATTTTTATAATTTGAAGTCTTACATTTAAATCTTTAATACATCTTGACTTAATTTTTGTATGGTAAAATGTAGGTGTCCAGTTTCATTCCTCTACATGTGGCTGGCCACGTATCTCACCACCATTTATTGACTAGAGACTCCTTTCCCCATTGCTTGTTTTTGTTGACTTTGTCAAAGATCAGATGGATATAGCTGTGCAGTTTCATTTCTGGGTTCTCCATCGTGTTCCATTGGTCTATTTTTGTACCAATACCATACTGTTTTGGTTACTGTAGCCTAATGGTATGGTTTGAAGAGCTATTTGGGTTTTTTATGGTTCCATATGAATTTTAGAATAGTTTTTTCTATCTCTGTGAAAAATAACATTCATAGCTTGATAGAAATAACATTGAATCTTTACATTGCTTTGGGCAGTTTGGCTTTTTAATGATATTGGTACTTCCAGTCCATGAGCATGGATTTATTTTCTGTTTGTATTACCTATTATTTCTTTCAGCTGTATTTTGTAGATGTCTTGTGTCTTTCACTTCCTTGGTTAGATGTATTCCTAGTTGTTTTTTATTTGTTTTTTGTTTTGTGAATATGGCAAATGAAATTGTGTTTTTGGTTTGGGTCTCACGTTGAATATTATTGGCATATAGAAGTGCTATTAATTTATGTACATTCATTTTGTATCCTAAAACTTTGCTGATGTCATTTATGTGTTTCCAAGAACCTTTTTGTAGAGTCTTTAGAGTTTTGTAAGTATAGAATCATATTATCAGCAAAAAGGGATGGTTTTACTTCTTCTTTACCTCTTTGGATGCCTTTTATTTCTTTCTCTTTAGGACTTCTAGTACTATGTTGAATAAGAGTGGTGACAGTGGACATTCTTGCCTTGTTCCAGTTCTCAAGGGGGAATGCCTCTAGTTTTTGCCCATTCACTATGATGTTGGCGATAGCTGTTATTATTATGAGGTACACTCTTTCGATGCCTAGTTCCTTGAATGTTCTTAACATGAAGAGATGTTAGATTTTATCAAAAGCTTTTTCTCACGTCTATTGAGATGATCATTTTTTTTTTGTTTTTCATTCTGTTTATGTGGTGAATCACATTTTTTGATTTGCATACATTGAACCAGTTGTGAATCTCAGGAATGAAGCCTATTTGATCATGCTGAATTAACATTTTGATGTGCTGCTGGATTCACTTTGCTATTATTTTGTTGAGAAATTTTTGTGTCTGTGTTCTTCAGGGATATTGGTCTGTATTTTTCTTATCTTGTTGTGTCTTTGCCAAGTTTTGGTATCGGGGGATGCTGGTTTTGTAGAATGAGTTGGGGAGGAGTCCCTCCTCCTTGATTTTCTGGAATAGTTTCAGTAAGATTAGTACCAGCTCTTATTTGTATGTCTGGTAGAATTCTGCTGTGAATCCGTCTGGTCCAGGGCTTTTTTTAGTTGGTAGATTTTTTTCTTTTTATTTCTGATTCCATTTCAGAACATGATATTCGTGTATTAAGGGTTTCAGTTTCTTCCTAATTCAATCTAGGGAGATTGTATGTCCAGGAATTTATTCATTTTCTCTAGATTTCCTAATTTGTGTGTATGGGGGTGTTCATAACAATATCTTAGGGTCTTTGGTATCTGTGGAATCAGTTGTAACATCACCTTTGTCATTTCTGATTGTGCTTATTTGGATCTTTTTTTTTTTTTTTTTTTTTTTTTTTTTTTTTTTTTTGAGACAAAATCTTGCACTGTCACCCAGGCTGGAGTGCAGTGGCGCGATCTCGGCTCACTACAACCTCCCCTCCTGGGTTCAAGCAGTTTTCTCCCTCAGCTTCCTGAGTAGCTGGGATTACAGGCGTCTGCCACCACACCTGGCTAATTTTTTTTTGTATTTTTAGTAGAGATAGGGTTTAACCATCTTGGCCAGGCTGATCTTGAACTCCTCACCTTGTGATTCACCAGCCTCAGCCTCCCAAAGTGCTGGGATTACTGATGTGAACCACCATACCTACCTTTGTTAGTCTAGCTAGCAGTCTACCAATCCTACTTATTCTTCAGAGATACAACTTTTGGTTTCATAAATAGTTTGGGTAGATTTTGGGGTCTCAATTTCATTTACTTCTGGTGTGATTTTAGTTATTTTTTTTTTTCTCCAGCTACCTTAGTAGTTTGTTCTTGTTTTTTATTTCCTCTAGGTGTGATGTTTGATTGTTAATTTGAGATATTTCTTACTTTTTGTGGTAGGCATTTAGCACTGTAAACTTTCCACTTAATACTGCTTTTGCTGCATCCCAGAGATTTTAGTATACTGTATCTGTGTTTTCATTTATTTCAGATAATGTTTATATTTCTGCCTTAGTTTTGTTATTTACCCAAAAGTCATTCAGTAGCAAGGTGTTTAATTTCCATGGAGTTTTGTAGTTTTGAGAGATCTTCCTGGTATTGATTTCTGTTTTTATTCCCCTTTGGTTCAAGAGTATGTGTGGTATGGTTCAGATTTTTTGAAAAATTTGTTGAGCCTGCTATTTGGCTGAACATGTGGTCAACCTTGGTGTATGTTCTATGTGCGGTTGAGAATAATGTATATTCTGTGGTTGATGGGTAGAGTTTTTTTTGTACATATATATTAGGTCCAACTGGCCAATTGTTAAATTTAAACTGAGAATTTGTTAATTCTCTGCCTAATGCTGTCAGTGGAGTGTTCAAGTCCTCCACTATTATTGTGTGACTGTCTATATCTTTTTGTAGGTCTAGAAGTACTTATTTTATGAATCTGGGTATTCCAATGTTAGGTGCGTATATATTTAGCATAGTTAAGTCTTCTCGTATCAAACACTTTATTATTATGCAATGCCCTTCTTTGTGCTTTTTTTTTTTTTTTTTTTTTTTTTTTACTGTTATTGGTTTAAAATCTGATTTATTTCATATAAGAATAGCTACCCTGCCTTTTTTTGTGTGTTCTGTTTTTATGATACTTCTTTTTCCAATTCTTTACTTGGACAGTATAAGTGCTGCTACTGTGAGGTGGGTGTCTTGAAGACAGCAGATACATGGATCTTGTAGTGTGCTTTTTTTTTTTTAATTCAATCTACCACTCTATGACTTTTAAGTGGGGCATTTAGCCTACATTCAAGATTAATATTGATATATGAGATTTTGATCCTGTTGTGAGTTTTTAGCTGGTTGCTTTGTAGTTTCAATTGTGTATTTGCTTTATAGGGGCTGTGGGCTATGTACTTAAGTGTATTTTGTGGTAGCAGGTATTATACTTTTGTTTCTCTATTTAGAACTCCCTTATGTATTACTTGTAAGAAAAATCTAGTGATTATAAATTGCCTTACTTCTTGCTTTTCTGAAAAAAAAATTATTTCTCCTTTGCTTGAGAAGCTTAGTTTGGGAGAATATGAAATTCTTGGCTGGAATTTCATTCATTCCTTCTTTCTTTCTTCTTTCTTTTTTTTTTTTAAGAATGCTGAAAATAGGCCTCCAAACTCTCCTGGTTTGTAAGGTTTCTGCTGAGAACTCCCACTGTTAGCCTGATTGTGTCCCCTTTGTACATGATCTGAACTTTTCCTCTAGCTGCCTTTAAGATTTTTTCTTTAGCTCTCACGGTGAACAGACTGGTGACTATATGCCTTGGTGTTGTTCGTTTTGTGTAGTATCTCATGGATGTTCTCTGGATTTCTTGTATCTTGCTGTCTACTCTGTAGTAGGATTAGGAAAAATTCTCTTGAAGTGTTCCCTTATATATGTTTTCTAGGTCGCTTATCTTTCCTCTATCTCTTTCAGGAATGCCAGGAATTCATAGATTTGGTCACTTTACATCATCCCATATTTCTTAAAAACTTTGTTCATTGTTTTTAAAACTTTTTATTTATTTTTGTTTAACTGGCTTACTCCAAAAGACCAATCTGCAAGCTCTAAAATTCTTACTTTGTCTTGGTTCAGTCTGTTGATAAAGCTTTCCATTGTATTTTGAAATTGCTTTAAGTGAGTTTTTCAATTCCAGAAGATCTGATTAATTTCTCTTTAATATGCTTATCTCTTCTTTCCTTTCCTGAATTGCATTTGAAATTCCTTTGTATTGCTTTTCAACCTTGTCTTGGATCTTGTTGAGCTTCCTTATAATTCACGCTTTGAATTCTTTGTGTCATTTCTGAGTTTTCATTTTGGTTAGGGATGTGGCTGAGGATCTATTGTGATCCTTTGGTGTTGCTACATTCTGATATTTCATGGTGCCATAATTTTTGCACTGGTTCCTTGTCATCTGGAGACTAGCACTTCTAATTTTTGTAATTATAGTAGTGTGGGTAGAATATTTTTCTTTTTCTTTATTTCTCTGTAATATTATTATTATTTTTTTATTTCCCTTTCCCTTTACCCATCCCTGGTTATGTGATTGTAGAGAATGTTGGGTAGGGTGTTTTGATTTTACTTCTATAGCCTTATGCGCTTCTGTCAGCAGTTGAATATTGGGCTGTGTGGTTGGACCTACCAGCCAGTAGATGGTGCTTATAGTTAAGAGCTAGCTGCGACTAACAGCTCGGTATACACCTGAGCCTTGTTTAATGGTAGAAGGTCTCTGTTGCCTCAGGCAATGTCTTGATTTGTGGAGTGCACAGTGGCCTGAACACCCTACTCATCCCTGGAGGGGTGGGGGCCCTGATGAGCAAGGCTAGACCGGGCAGGTCCACTTACTGTTCTCCTGATGTCAGGCATAAACACCAGTGTCAAAGGAGAATCCACTGGGCAGTCACCAAGTGCCCAGAGGTGTGCCTGGGTGTGTGGAACTTGGAAATCTCCTCATCCCTGAGTTCTCTGCACAGGTATGAGGGAAGCCTAAACTCCTAATCCTGGAAAGTGGGTACTCCAGATGTCTGGAGATCTGTCTGGGCATGTAGTGGAGAGGAGCCCCCTGCACCAAGATCTCCTCACAGGAGTGGTGGGGCAACTCAGGCTGCTGAAACAGGCAATCGGGTGGTCTGAATTCCTGGAGATTTGTGTGGACATGAAGCAGAGATGGCATCCATGCATATAGATCTCTGCACAGGAAGGGAGGGGCAGCTCAGGTTGCCAGTCTGGTCAAGTATATGCTTTTAATGTTTGGAGATATGCCTAAGTATGGAGTAGAGAGGGTCCTATTTCACCATAATCTATGCCCAGGAAGGGTAGGACAGTTCAGGCTGCTTATCCAGGTGAGTGGTTGCTCAGAATGTCTGGAGATCTGCCTGGGTGGGCAGCAGGGAGGACCCTACTGCATCATGATCTATTCCCAGGAAGAATGAAACGGCTCAGGCTGCTGAATCAAGTGAGCAGGAGCTCGAATGCCTGGAGATCTCACTGGGCATGAAACACAGAGGAGCTCCCTATACCAGGATCTCTACATAGGAAAGGTGGGGCAGGTGAGACTGCTAATCCAGATGAGTAGCTGCTTCAAATGTCTGGAAATCTGAGAGGGCCCTGCTGCACCACAGTCTATGTCTATGAAGTATGGGGAGGCTTAGGCTGCTGGTTCAGGCACACAGGTGCTCCAAATGCCTAGACTTCTGTCTTGTGACGGAGCAGAAAGGGGCCTGCTGCACCATGATCTCAGGGGAACGGCTGGGACACTGAATAATGACAGGTCCAGGTTGACAAACTGCCCCTGGCTGCAAGTCTCATTGTCCAGGAGAAACTGCAGCTGTCATATATCTCCTCTTGTCCTACAGTAGGGAGCACAATTCCAGCATCTACTGTTGAGACACTTTCTATTCTGGATGTGGAGGTTCCCACCCTGGTCCACAGCAGGTACTTCTATCTCTGCCCCAAGACTAAAATGCCCATGTGACCTCATTGCTGAGTCACCACAGAATGGCTAACTTTGTGTGCACCCAGATTATAATGACATCCTGCTCTCAGTCTCAGGTCTGGGAAAATGTCTGCAGCTTTTCCCACTGTTTTTTCCTCACAGCACCTCCAAGCCTCTCCCCAAGTTAGCTCCATGGCTTGAGAGAAACAAAGGGCTCTCCCTCTCTCTGGGCTGCTTAGATCCTCAGTGGAAGGTTGAGTCACAGAAGGAGGCTGTCTGCCTTTCTCGCGTGCTAGGGTTTCACTCACTCTTATCAGCTGGATGCTGTCACAGGGGCGTTTTGCTCATGTTCTCCTTTCCAGGATTTAGAGTGTCCTTCATTATTCTGGTGGATTCTCATTTTCTCTCTTTAATCAGTCCTTATAGAGTTAATCTTTATGCACTGTTGCTATTTCAAAGCAGCTGAAGCACACTGAAAACCTCGAATCCACCATCTTGGAAAAATAAAATATCTTAATTTCCATCATTATTTTTGATATTTTCTTTGATTCATGAAATTTTAGATGTAATTTTTATAATTTCCAACTATGTAAAATTTCCTATTTAAAACTTACTGGTTTCTGATTTAATTTCATTGTGTTCAATTACTGCCCACTTGAAACTCTTCTGCTATTTAAACAGTTAAAATTTTTAATTTTATTATTTTCCCTTAGCTATTTAAGAGTGGTATGTCTATTATCCCTTTTTCATATTTTTCCAACAAAAGTCTCTGTGAGAAATTCTGTGAAATTTCTTCAAGTCTATTTTTTAGGTCACAGCTAATTATTCATTGAGGTTTCTTTCTGATTTTAATTTATATTTTTTAATCCTGGAAGTTTATTTGTATTTTCTAAATATTTCTGAGATTCTATTTACTTGCTTGTATTTTCAAGCTTCTCATTTATTAAAATCTCCTAATCATAGTTCTGTTTATAATTTGGGTTATAGTATTTTCAGTATGTTAACATCTTTGTGGGTATGATTTTGATATTTGTATTAATCTCACTTATTCATGGTACCTTATTCTTGCTGCACTTTCTGAATTTTGTCCATGAGATTTTTATTTTTCTTAGAACTTTACCGTATTATGTGATGTCATAGTTTAATTTGCCATTCCTCTAGGAAACATTTGACTCTTGCCAGTGTAAGTTGCCTGACACAGTTTTAAAATAAGTAAATTTAAGATTCTTCATATCATAAAGATTGTGAATTATACTAAAACTCTGCTGAGAACATAATTCTCAGATTGATTGTTTTTTCACATTCCCTTAGCACCGTGGCTGACGGACAAGGTTCTTTGTAATGTTTTGGTCCATACTTTGTCATACCTTGGTTTTGCACCATCTCCTTCGAAGCTGAGGATGTAAACCTTATGTCCTGGGTTTATCTTCTTAGAGTCTATAGCTTATGCATTCCCCAGTATTTATCTTTTGTCTCCAGGTGACATGAAGCTGTTTTTAAAAAGGTGAAGTCTTCTAGGATAATACAGAATTCTTTAAGTGATGACCATCTTCAATCCTTACTTTTCACTCAGAATTATAGCTTTGTTCTTATTTTAGATTTTGCATACCTTTTATTTTTGTGCAATTTCAGCAATGGATTTTTATTCAGCATTATCATTAGAGGGTTATCTAGCAAAACATGTCTGAAAAGGCAGTGTTTCTACAATTTTTCAAATATACTAATATTTTAAAACATATATAGTATAATATTAAAGTGTACAATGTTTGCAAAGCATGAGGCAATGTGCTTCACATGTAGTAAGTTTTGAAGCATTTCATCTATATATAATCATCATAATTCAGAATGGTTCACATTGAATTCTTTGTCGTAAGCTGTATAGCAAATTCTGAGAGCTAACAAGCGTTACTCTGGATTTCCCAACTGTTGAATACCACAATTTTACAACGTTGAAAACAGCATTATAAATGTGCAGACTTGGTGTTACATTTACATTATCTACATAATTAAAACAGTTTTGTTAAATAATATTGTCAGTTCTGATTTTTCTCCTCTAAACCACATTACACGAAAATGAAAATGAAGGAATTTTAAAGGGGTAATAAAAGAGAAGCTGTAATCTTTTTTCCTTTCATGTTATTATATAATGGATGTGTTAAAGCTAGTTAGAATGCAAACACTTTCCAATTTACATCTTATGTATTTGGAAGTATAAAAGCTGCTCTGACATTTTATACTGAATAAATTTGCTTTTGAAGCATCGATCCTTGGTTTACATTTATAGTGTTTATTTACCACATGAACTTTTCACTGCTAAGTAAATACATATTCTATGTTCAATAGTGATAAGAAATAGAAGTTAATAAAACAAAGCAAAATATGACTTTCCCCCTTCTTTATCTTAACACAATGGATAAGATTGCTTTCCAAACTTTACTGGAAAATATCTCAGAAATAGTCCTTTGTTTATGTTTACTTAAATGACAAATAATCATATTACTAGGTTAATCAGTTTTCAAAAAATGTATACAACATTATTTCCTACTAGGTAGGGTTGCCAGATACAGGAGGCCCAGTCACATATGAATTTCAGATGAATAATGATTATTTTTGAGTATAAGTATATCCCATGCAATATTTTGAACATTCAATATTAAAAACTATTTGGTACTTCTCAATTCAAATATAGCTGAGAATGCTGCATTCTGGTTTGCTAAAAATAGCAACCCTTCCAATATGCCAACATACTATAATTTTATAATATGTACACCTGGAGAGGAGCCCCATTATTTCTTTCTGTTTTCTCTAAAGTGCCAGCAAATTACATCCCCGTGTTTTCTTAACTCTTTAGCTTGCCCCAAATGACTAATTTTCTTATTTGTAACTGCCTGATTTCATTTATGTTTTAGTTACATATTTATGTTTACCCATAAAGGCCATTTTTTTGCAATATTAAGAGTAATGGTATGACTTCTTTTAATTAACAATTTTATAGAAGACCAGGTACTTATATAAGAAGATTAATGTTAAGTAGGGAAAATACTATCAGATTGTATTGTGTAAAATCTTCCAGTGCCAGCAGGTAGGATTCTCAGGCATTCTTGTCAGCATCCATTAAAAAGAAAACAAGAATCTATTCCTATGTAACACTGTGATAGCCAACTCTTCCAATATATATGAAGATTTTATTTTTGGAAGACTACTGTCATAATCTTAATAGCAAATATGTATGTAATTATATACATATGCATATATATGACAGATTTTACCTATGGTCTTTATTATTGCTACATAAGTGCCATAAAGATCGAGGATAATGGAAACTTTCCATATCATCTAAGAAATACAAGGAAGTAGAGCAGAAATACCCTATACAAACATGGGTAATTTGAATTTCATAATCTTTATCTTTTCTCAACATTCAGGTCATACTTAAATATCAAAATCATATCAAAGCTTGCTTCTCAACATCTTCCAAGCAATTTATTTAAACATAGAAAGGTTTGTGAAGAAAGAACATATCTTTCAAATTATTTCATTTGTATAAAAATAGTTTGTCTTTTGGTTTCCACTTTTTATCTGTTGCTTTCACTTGAGAACAAAATAGGGGTTTTTGTTTTTGTTCTGAGATGGAGCCTGGCTCTGTCACCCAGGCTGGAGTGCAGTGGCATGATCTCGGCTCACTGCAACCACTGCCTTCCGGGTTCAAGCAATTCTCCTGCCTCAGCCTCTTGGGCTGCTGAAAAGGTAGTATAACATTTCAGTGGCTGCCTAGAAAGCCTTAGACGTAAGTTAGCCAATCATATGGCATCCCTGAGTGTCTGATTCAAAGCTACAGAATATTCTTGTTTGTTTTTTAAATTTTAATTTCAGGGGCACATGTGCAGGGTTGTTATATAGCTGAATTCCTTTCGTGAGGGTTTGTTGTACAGATTATTTCATCACCCGGTGTGATGGTTGATACTGAGCATCAACTTGATTGGATTGAGGGATACAAATTATTAATCCTGAGTGTGTCTGTGTGGGTGTTGCCCATAAGAGATCAACATTTGAGTCAGTGGGCTGGGGAAAGCAGATCCACCCTTAATCTGGTGGGCAAAATCTAATCAGCTTCCATCGAATATGAAGCAGGCAGAAAAATGTGAAAAGATGAGACATGCCTAGCCTCCCAGCCTACATCTTTCTCTCATGCTGGATGCTTCCTGCCCTCAAACACCGAACTCCAAATTCTTCAATTTCAGGACTTAGATTGGCTCTCCTTGCACCTCAGCTTGCAGATAGCCTGTTGTGGGACCTTGTGCTCATATAAGTTAACACTTAATAAACTCACTGGATGTATTAGGGTTCTCTTAGAGGGACAGAACTAATATATATGCACATATATAATATATATATTATATATGTATAATATAATTATACATTATATATGTATGTATATATATCCTGTCCCTCTAAGAGAAGATATATATATATATATATATATATATATATATATATATATATATCTCCTATTAGTTCTCATTAGTTCTTCCAAAAATAAAAATTTTCATATATATTAGAAGAGTTGTCTGTCACAGCATTATATGGGAGAAGATTCTTGTTTTCTTTTTAATGGATGCTGAGAAGAAATATATGTATACATATATATGTATATATGTATACATATATGTGTGTATATATATGTATATGTGTATATATATATGTGTGTGTGTATACACACACACACACCCTGTTCTGTCCCTCTGCGAGAACCATGACTACTACATCCAGGTATTAAGCCTAGTATACATTAGTTATTTTTCCTTATGCTCTCCCTCCTCCCACCCTCCATCCACCGAAAGGTTACAGTGGGTGTTGTTTCCCTCTATGTCTATTTGTTCTCATTATTTAGCTCCCACTTATAAGTGAGAACATGGTATTTGATTTTTTGTTCCTGTGTTAGTTTGCTAAGAATAATGGCCTCCAGCTTCATCCATGTCCCTGCAAAGGAGATAATCTCATTCTTTTTTATAGCTGCATAGCATTCCATGGTGTGTCTGTACAACGCTTTCATTATCCAGTCTACTAGTAATGGGCATTTAGGTTAATTCCATTAGTTATCAATTTAAGTTAGCTTTTCTCATCTGGGATTTACAGGGACCAAAACTATCTGCAGTATTGTTAAGTGCATACTGAGTACATGTTGAAAGAAATATTTATCAAATGAACAACTGACTAGGTCACGGTTCTCAAACCAGCATAAAAGTAGAGATCAAGACCTGAGAGACAGATTGACATAGTGGATCTCACTGGCGTATCAGATATTCTAGCACCTTCTAGTCTGAAAAATATGATGCTGGCATCTGAATCTTATGGGGCTTTGTCAGTGAGAGCTGTATATGCAAGAACCTGAAAGTCCAAGGAGCAGGGTAAGCTGCTTTTTGTGTCTGAGTGAAAACCTCAGTGCTTAGGATAACTCTGATACCTGAATTAACCCCAATCGTAGTGGTTCACTGTAATGCAAAACAGTATTATCACAACATTTCTTCTAGTACCACTCCCCATCTAATATATACACAGATTTCAGCTATTAATGTTTTTGTTTCTACTCTTTGAGGATAACTAAAACATCAGTACACAAACAAAATGGAACAATATTCTCTACCAGGCAGGATTATCATTCATTCTGTTTTAACTGTGAATGTCTGATTATGTGTTTCTATAATTTCTTTTATAATGAAATACAAAGGATTATTTTACAATAATCTGACCATCACTAACAACTATAAAATTAACTGTCCCTAGGATTTTTTTTTCCAATTTAAAGGGGGTTGAATTGCTCATTTACATGTTGATTGGCATTCACTTTAAAAAGTGGCAAATGTAATTTCTCTGAAATCCATTTAATGACAAACTTATTTTATCTAACCATTAAATGTAAAGAGATCATTGCTTTGTTAAGATATTTTTTAGATACTAGTGCCTCAAGTAAACTCATTTTAAACATACTGTTTTACAATACTAAAACTACTAATTTATTCACTTTCCTTGTCATTAATAAGAAAACACTTTCCCTAGTGTGGCAGGTATAACATTTCTTAGTAAAGCCTAAGGGTGTTCATAAATGCGTGTGTTTAAAATAAAGAAGTATGTAAACTGACATTTAAGACTAGAATTTGTTGCCATAAGACAAAAGCAATCACCGGCTTGTGTTCAATGGCATTTGATAATTTAAGTTTTTCTCCTACAGCACTGCTATACTATATAGTCATTTAATTGGTAAGTAAAACACATTATTCAACCTTTTATTAAATGAATATGCTTTGTATTCCAACATTTAGAAGACCAATACATTATAAATTTGGTGATAAATTATGACAAATATAACAAAATTAAATAAATGTAATTTTATATAATATATGCTTTGGAAAGAGTATGCATTTTGATATCTAGTTTCTTTCCTTTTCTTAAGCAGAAATTGAGTCAAATCCAAATACTGTATTATTTTAAGTTATCCTTATTTTTTTCAGTGTATAATATGACCTAAAGACTTCTTTGTATCTAAAGCAAAAGTATTCACAGATCAGCCATTAGCAAGTTAAATGTTGTCCACACATTGGAAACAGAAGAATATGGTTTAATTACATGATAACATAAAAGTAGGGGTGGTAAATGAGAAATAGGCAGTCAGTAGTGTCTATTTGAGGCAGTGGAATCATACATATTCCATAACTATGTATTAGGTTGGTGAAAAATTACAATTTTTGCAATTAAAAGTAATTTTAAAATATAAGGGAAAAAAGCAAGGGAAAAAAGCAAAATCAATTGAGATGCACCAACTTACTCAATTAAAATTTAGATTCAATTAAAGCCACTTTAAGGCCTAACAGTAGCTTACTTCTTTCCAACAATATTTATAAATGTAATCCATTCATCTAACAGTTGAGTGTCAGTATGTGTAAACATCGTTCTAGGTGTTGAGTTGCAATAATAAGTAACCCAGTCTCACCAATTAAGGATCTTGCTAATGAGATAAGTAAGTTAACAGCTCAGTACATTGTGCACTTTGATTGAAATAAATGTTAAAACTATGGCAACTTAGAGTAAAGGTAACTAAAAAGCTTTGGAGGGTGAGGTCAAGCTTTGTAGAAGACCTGTAAATGAAGTTTTGCAGGATGAGTAGGAAAAGCCTGGAGAAGAGAAGTTGGTGGAAAGTGTGAAAGATCATAGCATATTGTTCCTTTAGGGGAAAAAAAGAAAAAGAAAAATATAGACTCTTCCAATAACCATTCACTGAACATTACTCTGTAGTGTTTGTAGTGATTAAAATAGGACTGCAAGAAAAAAAGACTATTCTCACTGCATGAAAATGTGTGACTAGTGATGGAGTTGCAGGCATAAAAGACAGAAAAATGTGTGAACTCTTCATATGCAACCCTCAGATTTATCACACTGTTGACCACTGGCATGGCTCTGTCCAGGCAATAAAAAAATAGCTCATTCTATTGAGATATAGAGGGGGCAAAATTATATTTGGGAGAAAGTACTCAGAGGTTAAAGATAGCATTTATTTTAACTAGGTGCAGTAGTATTAGAGTACCTATTATGAATCAGGTTCTGTACATTTATTTAATTCTGCCAAAACTGAAGTGTTTTCACTACTTTATAAATCATAGAACTATAACTTCAAGAAAATTAGTGAGACAGACAAGAAAATTAGTGAGGCAGACTCTGAAACAAAGATTTAAGGGAAAATAGTGTATTTCAGAGGGCCGGGAAACACTGGCAGAGAGTAGGGGTAGTGGTTCGGAGAAGGAAAAAATCGCCAACGAAGGGTGTGTTATGAAATCAGCTACCTCAGGTGAGTAATTGAAGCTTCATCTCATGGAAAAGTACTGGAAATTGGGATAAAACCTATGCTTCAGAATTCTCCCATTTATAAAGGGCATGGAATGTTTATATTCGGTAGGGTTATTTGTTAGGGATTTGGGGGAGTAAAGTTGTGTTAAGTCCAGCCTTATATATCTGATACATAAGAGCAGAATGGCCTTCAGTGATTTTAGGAAGTAAAACAACAGTTAAAAACAAAAATGCCTCAGACACAGAGACAGAGATGTAGGTACTGACAGTTGGGAGAAAGTTAGAGGACACTTGAACGGCTTGAGTAATACGGACAGGGCAGTGCCAGCATCTGCTACAGACACTGTAGAGTTTGGAATAGCAATTAAAAGCTAAACAAAGAATAAAGCATGGCTAGAAATGGACTAAAGTGGGGTGAGCCTATTCTGTCTTTTAAACAATAAACCAAGCATACTTTGGAATAATGAAGGCCTATCTACTGAAAACCAGTGGGTAAAGCAATTATAAAATAGAATGAAATAGGAAAATTTTAAGTACTCAGCAAGAAATTATGCTCTGCTCCCACAGGTTGAGACTATGGTCTAGTATTTATACTCAGTGTAGAGAGCCAAGGAAGATGAATATAAAAGTGGAAAAAAATGCAAGGTAAAAAAGAAAAATCAATTGAGATTCACCAAACATAAAATGAAGAATACAACCAGAAAATATAGGAACTATGTCAATTATAAATCAAACAAGAGGTCAAGTAAGGAGAGAATTCAGTTCTAAATCATAAATAGTAGAGGTTATTTAGGGAGAGGTGAGATACATTGCCAACTATGTAGTGATTTTTCACTTAAAATATATAAGAATTATGTTAGCAGCACAAAACACTCATTTTACAGAAAAAAAGAGAGAGAGAAGAAAAAATCTTTCACCTCAGTGTGGGATTTATATGAACAAACCCACCCAAACCTCACATAACCAAAAGGGAATTTGATAGATATATCCCTTCTAATGGAATTTCAGACCTAACTCACAACAGTTTGAGGAAGCTAAAGTACGTATTCGAGCTAGAAATATAGGCTAGGTTCTGTTACTACTGACTAGCAAAATGACTTTGAAAATTATTAAACATCTGTAGAACTCAGTTTCCTACTTACAAGATGACAGTTTGAATATGATGATTTGTAAATTATCTGAAAAATAAATCATGCTTCTCTTTTAAAAATACTACTAGTAACTAGAAATCAAGATATTTTATTCAAAATATTTTACAATTAATGAATTATTATTTTATCCTAATTTAATGTGCAATACATAATTCACAATAGATAATTTATTTTAATTGAGAAGTTAGATACCATTAATGACATAAGAATGTATTTGCCCAATATTAAACACTCAGTTGATTTATAAGAGACCATATATAATATAATTATTTCAATGAAACATTGGATTTTTCAATGAAAATTTCAAAACTCATGGAATAAAAATGTCCGTCTATTAAATCCATATATATATAAACAACTTAATATAGACAGAAAGTCCACATTGTTAAAATTGAGTAAAATTATAGGCAAAACTTATATTCCCCATTCGGTGTATTTGTATATATAAATAAACTAATCTACATATAGGAGCCCTTATAGACAAATGGGTCTATAGATGAGAACAAACACCGAAGCAGTCATTCAAAAACAGTTGATTTATCCAAATATTTTTAAGTAGCTTAATTATATATTCAATTGAGAAATTATTTTCATGTTCAGAAGCACAGTAAACCGGCCAGTGATACACAGTTAAGGTATTCTAAATAGCTGGATTTAGAAAAGTTGAAGGGCTGTGCTGTTCTGAGGACATATGAAGGGCTGAAAACCCCTAAGAAAAAGCTGAAGAAAAAACAGGAATAAAGATTTAAGAGTGTCATGTTCTTGAATTCTGGGGTACCAGGCCCTCTCTCAAGGCATATTGTCAATTCATAGAGAGGGTGAAGAGTTCAGAAATGATGTGGTTGCCATCTCATTTCTTGATTTGCAGTTATGCATACTTGTCTGGCCTCTGCTGATCCACACATCTGTCCCATTCAATTTGAGCATCCTCAGATTTGATAGACTCTGTCCTGCACAAACCAGTCTCCTATCATGCCTACAGCTTCCAAGCCTCTGAGGCTCCCTGAACTAGCGTTACATTTAGACCCAAGTGAACCCAAATGACAATAGCTATTTTTAAAAACATAAAACTGCTCATTGTAGAGAAGTGATTAGATTTATGGTGTGTGGCACCAGAAGACAAAATCATAGATATTAAAAGTAGATATTACAATAAGATAGACTTGAAGCCCAATGGAAAAGATATTTTCCAACAACTGAAGCTTTAGTAATTGAGGATCCCCCCCCCCCCCCCACAATAGTCTGGAAAGTCAGGTCTGCCACCTTGACTTAGCCTCAGTAACAACCAGGGCATCTTCAGTTCCCCACAGCCCTAACTCCACTGGGTCCAATTTCTAACCTTTGATCAACATCACTAGTTCCTTTATGTGTGCTTCTGGCCTTCTGAGAACCACTGGAAAAAGGCAGACATTGTATTAACTACTCAACACAAATCTAAACCACCATGATACGTACAAGCTTTATTTGCCCCTTGGCAATATTTTTGTTCAGTTTATAGAGATTCTCTAGTTGAGTGGTTTTTGGGATTTTTTTAACTGCACCTCACAGAAAATATCCTTTTTATTTCATGACCCAGGATACACATACATATAAATTTAACTGCAACAAACTTTCACAAAACAAACTTGCTCTTACAAAATGCAGTGGGATGTAATATTGTCTCTTTCAGTCTATTTTATTTTTGAACATTACTAGTTGCAACCCACTAAAATGATTCAATGACTCCATAATGAGTCATGACCCACTCATAGATCACAACCCTTAGTTTAGAAAACTACTAGTTTCATGAATTTAGCGATGATGTTCATCAGATGATTCATAAAATCAACATCAGACATCAGTTTTCTCATTTTCCTCTCTCCATTTCGAAATATACATTCATATAAACATTCCCTCATTAAAGCCCTTGTTCTCAGAGTTCTTCCCCCTCCTCCTTTCCATGTCTGCTTTACTTATGCTTTGATCTAATTTCACTTTGCCTACTGAAAACCTCTTGCTCTATTATCCTCCCTCTCCTCACCTGCATTCGTTCGTGCATCTTGAATCTTTTTCTTCCTACTTGATTCTTCTCATCTGCAGATCTCTAAAACTTGTGAGAGGGGCAAATATTTTCTTAACTTGTCATTTGTCAATTAACAGTTTCTTCTTTGTGAAACTTGGTCAATGATTTTAAACTCTTTATTCTTATTAGAGCACTTTTGTGTTTATTATCTCTCCATCTGGGTTGTAAGTATCTTGAATAAAGCAATTGTATATGACAGATCTTTGGTGTGTGATCTTCCCAGTAGCATATAGAGAAGTGCTGGCAGCAATCATCTTGCACCAAATAGTTGGAATAGTTACAAAACTTTATGACAGGCAGTTCCTATGGTCCAGTTTCTCTGGAGCACACCCAGCTGTGAACCTGAGATTCACAGTTCTGACTCAGGTTTGGAAGCCATTGACTACACCACTACAGCTTCTCTGAATTGTACTTATCCCTGCACCCTGTGCCTAGAGCTAACATACTATACAAATGAATTTGTTTAGAAAATCATGATGAGAAAAATAAAGTTATATTTGTACAGGAACTTATGAAGTACTTTAACATGCCTCATCTGAACTCATCATCATCATCACATCAACATTTTCAAGTGGATGGGACAGATCTATGAGCCTCAGATCACACCTAAGGAACTGAAGGGATTCAGTAAGGATGAACGATGTGACAGAAACCAGAAAACTAAAAAGTGATTGGACTAGGGCTCAAATCTAACTCTTCTAACTGAAAACATGGCCTTTTCACTGTACCAGGCTATTTCCACAGTAATGAGTCAA
Organism: Rhinopithecus roxellana; assembly: GCF_007565055.1. Taxonomy (NCBI): domain Eukaryota; kingdom Metazoa; phylum Chordata; class Mammalia; order Primates; family Cercopithecidae; genus Rhinopithecus; species Rhinopithecus roxellana. Next base: position 118,915,087 of record NC_044554.1, on the reverse strand, counting down.
TCATTTTCTTCTAATCAGCTAACTATATATACATATTTTGAAAATTACAAGGCCTAAATAAACATCAAGCTGTAAATGTTATTGTTATTCATGTTTGCATTATACCTTATATTTTTAGAACTTCTAAGTTTCTTCACAATTTTGTTTCTACTGGGTGAGATAGGTGTTATCATAATTTTCACATGAATATTAAAACTAAGGAAACACAATGTGACATTCTCAAATTCTAAGTGTTTATTAGTGGTGGAGTCATAACTTTAGACATTGGGTTGCTATTCTGCCCACTTTTCCATACTACCTTCATGTAATTAGCAATGTATTAATCTTTCCTAATGTTTCACACGTAAAATCTGAAAAATAAATTTAAATTGTAAAATTACATTAATTAGAAAACAATCATCTAGCCCTAAAAACAAGACTTCCAGATTCCAAAATTACTGGTCAGAATATTTTTATGGAAAAGCAAAAAGAATACAGCGAGATGAGCCATGTTCATTTCCTTATATAAAAGCACCATCTCTGAAATCTAAGAAAATGATTTCATACAACTTACGTATTGTATGCTTATCTACAATTTATTCTCTCAAACAGAAGTTTAAATCTCACTAAAACTTAAATTATGTAAGCTAATCTACACTTTGTTCTCTTAAACATAAATATAATTTTAAATCTCACTATAGTTTGGGATTCTGAAATCTTTGTATTTTACCATGAATTTAATATGACTAATGTGAATTTCTAATTATACTAAAGGACCAGGTGAATGTCACATGTGCATTAGATAAATTGGAAAGTTCTAATTTTAATTACCTTGAGAATTAATTCTTTTCTCTATACTTGTATGAATGGAACTTTGCTGTCCATTAATGATTTGCATGTTGATCTTATTTTCTCTTTTTTTAATCACCATGGGGAATTTTATAATTTTCATAACAGTTGACTCAATATATTAGATTTACATGTATACTTGTCTTACATGCTCTCCTCATCTCACCTCACCACTCTAGGAATCATTACACATGCTCAAGAGTCTACTGGTTCCCGAACGAAATCTGGATATCTGGTCACTGTGCATATGGAAGCTTCCTGAAGACTAGAGGCATATCTTACTCTGGTTTTCTCCTCAAATCACTTTAGGCAGATCTTTGCAAATGGTAGGAGCTAAATAAATGTTGACTAAATTTAATCAAATATGGAGGCCAAGTAAGGATAAAAATTTACCTGCTGAGGTCATTCACAAATATTATTATACCTACTTAGCATTATAACTTGATGTGTATTTGAGAAGCTACAAAAATTGGGAGTCAACTTTGAAAATAGATATGTGGTTCCTCCCACAAAAAAATACATAAAGAATATGGTCTTGATGGGTGGTTTTGATATAAAATTAGTTTAAAATTTTCTTTTTATCTTTTTATTTTAATGTTAATAGACTTTATTTTTTGATATACATTTATTTACTACCTATTTCTAAATATTTGTTCTGAGTACAAGGGCATTGTGGGAAGCATTTAAATAAGAGTATTTTATTTGTTTAGTCAATTGTTACGTTCCTCAGAAAAAAACAGTTTGGGCCCAAATTAATATGGTCATCAGGTTTTGCCTGCAGAAGGCAAATATCATCCTCAAACTGTTTTTTAAAAAACTATCCTAAAGAATAAGTGATCATCACTGTTTTTATTATAGCCAATTAAGTTCCTTTTTTCAAATGTATATCTGGATCCAGGATGTTTTTGCAAAGGGCCGCTTTTATACTGCTCAAATTTAACACATATTAGTTGTTCAAAATTGAATCTCAAATGTATTCCAGTTTCCTTAATTATGTTTGAAACATATGGAATTATTTAAAGTGGAGGGTAACTCAGACTTTTGATGTGGATTTAGTCCATGTGTACCACCATTACTTCGTGGGAAAGTCTCTTTTCGTTTACTTCCATTTAGCTTTTGACTTTATGGAGACGACTTGACAATAATCTAGTATGTGAAAGTGCAATATACTCTTGCCTCTGTTAATACCTAAAGGTTTTATAAGGTTCTTTAAGAATCAGATCATTTTATATTTCTCTGGACAAAATAAACAGAAATTTCTAGTTGAGTGAGGAAAGGTTTGATTATATTTTTACTTTTTGTTTTGTCATTTTATGATATTGGATAAACTGGAAAACTGATGCTGTCATAGAGAATAAAAAGATAAGGATACAATTACATGCAGATTAAAAAATAATTAAAAAATATATTTTTACTATAGAAGTATTTATTGGATTAAGCACTGCATTGAGAGAGTTTATGACAGTGTAGTAGTCCAAATTCTCCAGAGAGATAGAACCAATATGAGAGAGGGTTTATTAGGGAAATGAGCTCACAGAGTCAGGGAAATTTCATGAGAGGCCATATGCAAGGTAGAGAACCAGAGAGGCCAGTGGCGTGGATCAGTCCAAGTCTGAAAGCTTTAGAACCAGGAAAGACACCAGTACATCACCCAGTCTGAGGCTGAACACCCAAGAGACCCTAGGAGGCTGCTAATTCAAGTCACATAGTTCAAGAGCCAAAGAACCTGGAGTCTGATGTCCAAGGAAAGGAGGAGAAAGATGTTTCCTTACGGAATGGGGAGAGAGAAATGGGAGTGGGGAGAGAGAAATGGGAGTGGGGAGAGAGAAATGGGAGTGGGGAGAGAGGAATGGGAGTGGGGAGAGAGGAATGGGAGTGGGGAGAGAGGAATGGGAGTGGGGAGAGAGAACTGAGAGTGGGGAGAGAGAACTGGGAGTGGGGAGAGAGGAGGAAACAGAAAGTGAAAGAGACAGAAACCCCTCGCTTTCATCTGCTTGTTTCTATTGGTCCTGCATGACACAACCATTTCCTCTGGAAATGCCCGCACAGACACACCCCAAAACAATGCTTCACCAGCCATCTCAGCATCCCTCTAGCCAGTCATACTGACACTTAATATTAACCATCACAGGTGGTATTTAATTTCATGGAGATCTTACATAGTAGGTATCATTTACCATTCAAAGAGATTAAGTAGATTACATCTAGAGTTAGAATCTAGTTTGATATTAAGAGTGGGTAAAGACTCTGGGTATGGAGTAGCAGTCAATTGAAAACACTTCCTCCCATTTGGCTATTATGAAAGAAAAGGGAGTTGATCACAATAAAAAAAGAAAAGGGAATATCGCAGAAGTATAATTCAAAAGAAACAGATCACTTAACATATATACACTTCAACAATTAAATGCCATCTATTTAATATTTCTGTTTAAAAACAAGCTCATTATATTAGCTAGGCTTATCTTGGACTATAAGTCAAAAAATTATATTGAGTTAAAACTCCTAATGATTACTTACATGGCTTTTTGGCTAAGTTGAAGAATTAGCTCCCTTTTGCAAACAGGTATGACATTATGTCTAAAATTAATAGATTCACACTCCATTGAGGAAAATGCTGAGGCTTTTGCTCTACGCACTGGAGTAGATACAAAACTACTTCTTAAAAAACTGACTGGGAGTGGTGGCCACACCTGTAATCCCAGCACTCTGGGAGGCAGAGGCAGCCGGGTCACCTGAAGTCAGCCCGACCAACATGGGGAAACCCTGTCTCTACTAAAAATACAAAATTAGCTGGCATGGTGGCATAATTCCAGCTACTCAGGAGGCTGAGGCAGGAGAATCACTTGAACCCAGGAGGCAGAGGTTTCAGTGAGCCAAGATCGCGCCATTGCACTCCAGCCTAGGCAACAAGAGTGAAACCCCATCTCAAAGAAAAAAAGCTTGGCTCTGTTTTTCAGTGTTCCTCCAGCCTACCCCTCAAACAGAAGCCCACCCCCACATTTAGGCAGGCTTATTTGGCCTTCATTTATTTCATAATATGACCAAACCATGTAAGTACACCTTTAAAATGCAAACAAAATGGCTATAATCAATACTTCTCAAGAAAATATCAAATTCATGATTATAAAATATCAAAAGAGGATGTCATAAACAATATACTATATATTTATTTTTCTGTTCAGAGTTACTTTCTCAGTAAGTCAGACAACCACATGTCTGTGTGCTCTGGCACAATTTTATTGGTTCCCACAGAATGACTTTAAGAAATCCATTATTATATTAACAGTTACTGTTAATACAATAATTAATATAATATAAAAGGGTTCAGGATTGTTTAAAAGCAAATAAACCTTTAAAAAGAATAAATTATACACAAAATAAAGACAAAGTATTTTATACATGTCAGAAGACAAATCAGAAATCAACTTCAAGTAGATTTTTTTAAAGTAGAAAAGAAATGAAAACAAAGGTTTTGTTTGTAAAGATTACTAATGTCCATAAACCTTTAGCTAGACTTACTGAGAAAAATAGAGAAGACACGTGTCACCAAAAGCAAATAATGTAGGGGATATTAGATAGGGTATATTAAATGTATCACGAGAAAATATTGTAATAAATAAATTTTATGCCAAAAACTTTGACAACATACATTAACTGGACAATACCTACAAGCCAAGAAGAAATAGAAGGGTCTCAATAAATTTTCATTAAGTAAAGAAATGAGTAACTAAAAGTGGCTTCACTGGTGAATTCTATTAAACATTTAAAGAATGAATAAGAACTCTACAGAAATTTAGGAATTGGGAGAGCAAGAAACATTTCCCACTCATTTCTAATTCTAGTATTCAGATACCAGACCCCCCCATACACATCTCAAGAAAGTGAACTATATTTCTCTCATGAACATAAACACAAAAATCCTTAACAAATCGTCATCAATTTTAAATCCTATAAATTGTGAAAAGATATTATATACCATGAGTGAGATTTACTCCAGAAATGCAAAGATGAATTAATATTCAAAAAATCAATTAATATCTTATACCACATTAACACAATAAAGAGCAAGCACCACATATTCATCTCAGTAGATGCAAAAAAAAAAAAAAAAAAAAAAAAAAAAAGCATCTGGCAAAACAGAATCCCATTTATAATTTCAAAATAAACACCCTCTCAATAAACTAGGAGTAAAAAAATGCTTTCATTCTCATAAAGGATAGCTATTAAAAAACCTGTAACTAACATCGTACTCAATGCCAAAAGAATTATCTCTACCTAAGTTTCAGAACACAAAAATGGCCATTTCTGCAACTTTTGTTCAACAACATGTTGGAATTCTGTGCAAGAAACAACAACATAAGTACAGGCATATAGCTCAAAAAGAAAGAAGACTGGCTTTATTTGCAGATGACATGTTCTTATATACATAAAATCCTAAAAGTCTAACAAAAAAGATGCTAGAATTTACAACCAAGTCGAACAAAATTACAGGATTAATATAAAATAGTAATATTAATATAAAAAATCTATTGGATATTCATGTAGTGGTAACAATCAGAAAGTGAACTTAAAATTCCCTTTCAAACAGCATAAAAATCACTAAAATATGTAGCAATATATTTAACAAGAAAAAATGTGTAAAATAAATCTACACAAGATTTCTGCAATAAATTAAAGAAAATTTAAGTAAACAGACATTTATGTATAAATTGGGAGACTCAATATGATTAAGTATTAAAATTCCATCAAATTAATCTAAATTTAGTGCAATTTCTGTCAAAATCCAATAGGTTTGCTTTAGAAATTGCAAACAGAATCCAAAAGTTATATCAAAATTCAAATGACTTAGAATCGCTAAGACAATTGTTAAAAACAAGAGCAAATTTGGAGAACCCATACTATCTAATTTCAAAACTTGCTATAAAGTTACAGCAAATAAGATAGAGTGGTACTGGCATAAGCATAAACATGTAAGTCAAAGTAATGAAATAGAGAATCTAGAAATAAACTTATACATTTATGAATAATAGTCTTCAAACAGTGCTTCCAAAGTAAATCCATGAGACACAAATAGCATTTCCATCAAATTATGTTGGAACAACTGGGTATCTATATGAAAAAAATTGAACTTGGACCCTTGCCTCACACCATGCACAAAAATTAATACTCAAAATTAGATCATAGATCTACATTAGAAAACTAAAATTATACAATATTCAGAGAAATATAAAAATATTTTGCAATCTTGAGAGAAAATATTTATACATCTTGTATCTCATAAAGGATTTTCATTCAAAATATATGAAGAACTTTAACAATTCTTAAACAATAAGGCAAGCAACCAAGTTAGGAAAATTAGCACAATTTGTGAATAGAAACTTCACCAAAGAAGATACGTAAATGTCAAATAAGCAAATGAAAATATGTTCCATATTATTAGTTTTTGGAGGAATCAAGATAAATAAATCACAGTGAGATACCACTACATACAAACTATGATGATTGAATAATGTACAATTAGGAAAAGGCCTGTAGCTTCTTCTAGAAAATCAGATGAATGTGGATGTCCAGGTGCTTCAGCACCATTTGTTCAACAGAATATCTTCTCCATTGAATTACCTTTACTTCTTTGTCAAAGAGTAGGAGTTGACTATATTAGTGCACGTCTATTTCTGGGATTTCTACTCTGCTCTGTTGATCTATTTATCTATTCTCTTGACAATACCATACTCTCTGATTTACTGTAGTTTTATAGTACATTTTGAAACTGGATTGTGTTAGCTCACCAACTTTGGTTTTCTCCTTTAATATTCAGATTATCTATTTCTTCTTGTATGAGTTTTGATAGATTGTGTCCTTTAAGAAATTGACATTTCATCAAAGTTATCACATTTGGGGGCATAGAGTCACTTATACTATTTATTATCCTAACTCTCTCTCTCTCTCTCTGTCTCTCTCTCTCTCCATCCCCCATGTCTATCTCTCTCCTTAGTTAACCTGATTAAAGATATATCAACTGTATCTTTTTAAGAGAGCCAGCTTTTAGTTTCATTGATTTTATCAATTGGTTCTTATTTTTAGTGTTATTGATTTCTGCTCTAATTTTTATCTCTTCTGTTTACTCTGAATTTAATTGCTATTCTTTTTGCAGTTTTTTTGGTAAGAGCTTAGATTATCAATTTCTGATATTTATATTTTCAATATGACATTCAACACTATAATTTTTTCTAAACACTCTTTGCCACACTCCACAAATTTTACTAAGATATATTTTCATTTTCATTTGACTTGAAATATTTTTACTTTTTTGATACTTATTTAATTCATGTGTTTTTAATATCCAAGGGTTTTGAGAGTTTCCAACTATTTATTACAGGCGTCTACTTTAATTACATTGTGATTTGAGAGCATATTTTGTATGACTTTTTTATTTAAAAATTTTAAAGTGTATTTTAAAATCATAATTTAGCCTTCTTGGTGAATGTTTTATGTGAGTCGGAGAAGAATGTGTACTCTTATGCTGTTCGATGAAGTATTCTATAGTATCAGTTAGATCCAATTGATTGATGGGACTGTTCAGTTCAACTATGTTCTTACTGATTTTATGCCTGCTAGATTTGTCAGTTACTGACAAAGAGGTATTCGTATCTCCAAGTAAAACAGTGGTTTCATCTATTTCTCTTTGCATTTCTATCAGGTTTTGCATCACATTATTTTGATGCTCTGTTGTTAGGTGAATACATACACATGAAAGATTGTTATGTCTTCTTAGAGGTATAATTCCTTTATCATTATGTAATGTTCCTCTTAGTTTCTGAAAATTTTGCTTCTTCTCAACTCAGCTTTGCCTGAAATTAATGTTGCTCTTCCAGCTAGTATTCATGTTGTATGTTTCTCTATTACTTTTCTTTTAATCTGTCTTTATATTTGAAGTAGGTTTCTTGTAGACATCTCAGAGTTGAGTCTTTTTTGTGAATTATGACACTCTTTGTCTTTTAATTGTGTATTCAGATTTTGAAAGGAAACAGAAATAGATTGTAGAGGAAGATATTATCAAAGAAATAATATTAAAATACCACTTTTCTAAAACAAATGACATGTTTTCCCTACTGAGAGATCTCATGGAATGCCCTGCACAGTAACTGGAAAGCCATCCAAAGGCAAGTCATTCTAGAATGTTAATGTGTTAGGGGTATTTGGAACACTAAATGGCCCTACTTCCCAAACTTGATAATTGGCATCCCCTCTGTGGAACACTCTCTCTCAGAGACATGGCTCTATGAGTTGCTCCCTCATGTCCTTTAGGCCCTTGTTCATAATTGCTATTTAATTAAGGTCTTTACTAAAACCCCTAATTAAAATGCTATTTACCCCACAGTATTCTCTGTACACTTCACTCCTTTCTCCATAGCATATAGAACATATGATACATATTTTTCTTATTTTATATGTTCACTTTCTTTTTTATATACTCTCTATGATGTTAGCTCCATGAGGATGGAGATGATTGGTTCACTCCATACTGAATCTCTAGCAATTGGAATGGTACTGGGCATACAGAAGGCACTAGACCAATTTTTGTTGTAGGAAGAAATGATGGAAAGTTTAAAAGTTTCCTGAAAGAAACAATTAGGATACAAGATGGCATATAGCTTCTCAACAATAAAACTGAAAACTGCAACTCAGTTTGAAAATAATCAACTGTGAGTGTAGAATAAACACATTTACTTTTACTGATAGAAACGAATACCCACATTTTGTATCTTGTGTATCCTTTGTTAGGAACACATCCTAGAGGATAGGTTCCACCAAAATAAGGAAATAAAGAAAACATAGAAAGCCATGGGATCATAGAAACAAGAAGTATATTCCAGGATAGAAGCAAAAGCATTTACAAAATGATGGTGAAAATAAGTCCTAGAATAATAGCTATGCAACTGACCTGATGGACAAATTGTCAGGATTGGAGCAGAAAGATGGAGGCCTTTACTGTATATGTGTAAGGGAAGAGGGAGAAAGGACTCATTGATTATCTAACTTATGTGATGTTTGTGGTGAAACTTTGTTCTTATATATGGTATATAATTCAGGAAAGAATGAGGAAGATGCAATATTGATTAAATACCCCTAACACATTAACATTCTAGAATGACTTGCCTTTGGATGGCTTTCCAGTTAGTAAAGCAATTTCTAACTCCAGGAAAAAATACCTGCACAAGAAAGAAGATAGACTCATAGAGTCATCATAGTATGTTATGAAGCTCAGTTGGAAAAATATTTACAAGTCACAATAATGTAAATTCTGAGTATTTATTTAACACACAATAAAATATAGATCTCTATGGACTTGTGAGATAAAACATTAAGTGAAAATATATGAAGACAGAATACTATGTATAGCATAACCACATTTTATATTGTTACATCAAAGTTTGTGATTGGATAGTAAACATTTAGAGACTTATCTGAAAAGATGTGAACCAAATTATTACTAAATAATTTTAAATATTTTTCTATACTTCTATGTTTCTTGATTTTTAATATAATTATCCAGTAACTTTTAAGAATTAAATTTTACATAAAAATAGACCCAAAACATAAGTTTAATTCTAGCACATTACTCCAGTTTAAGTCCACCATAATTTAGCCACTCTCTCTTCATTGTATATTTAGATTGTTTCCAGTGTTTTTCTAGTTTAAATACCCTTGTACATAAATATTTGAAACTCATCTGATTATTTTCCTAGGATACTAGCCAAATGGAACTGTTAATAGGAAAAATTGACATTTAAGCCTTTTCATAATAATCAAAAGTGGAACACTGAAGGATTAAGACAATTTACACTCCCATAAGCAATGTTTTCTCACACCTTGTCAACACCGGGTGGTATGATTCTTCTTTTCATGCTTGACAAATTTATCTTTTAAAATCTCCTCAAATTTGTATTAGTTGATTACTAGTTATGCAAAACATGTGTTCACATTTTGCAATCTATTGACAAATTCAGAATCTATCCCTTTCTCTTCCCTTCATTGTCATTGTTATAAACACCCCTATTGTCTTTCTTGAACTCTTGAATGCTTATCTGATCACAGAGCCAAGCTCTCCTTCTTGTGTACTAACATAAACTGCTTTTAGGATTATTTTTCTAAATCAAAAATCTAGTCATATCATTTGCTTGCTTAAAAGTCCTTGAAGATTAACAATTTTCCACAAAGTCAAGTCTGAACATATTAGGGTGGCACACCTTGTCAACATTAATATGGGATCAAATATTTTCTTAAATTATAAAAATGTGCTTTCATGACACCTTTTGTTCAATAATCACAAATAACTTGAGATTAGCCATGCCATATGTTTACCACAGTATTTACTCTGTTCACTTAAGTAATGATTAGTCAATGATTGGTCAATATATTGACGTAGGACAGAGTGAAATGGTCTACTCTAAAAAGTAAGTTATTCAGCTACTTATTCATTAAAAAATCTATTGAATGTTACTATGTGCCATAAATTTCTCTAAGTTCTAGAGACACAGTGGCTAATAGAACCATCCATGCCCTTCCCTTTATGAGGTTAATAGCTGGGAGTGGAGTATGATGACAAAATTAAAAAGTATTTCTTTTCTTTTTAGAGAGTGATAAGCAGTTTTCTGCTGGATTATCAACTCTTTAGAAAAACCAAATAAAACACAGAAAACCCTGACTTGTAGTGTTTGTAGATATCCCATTGTGGCTGATTTCAGTCTACCAGTGGGAACAACCAGCTCACAAAGTTCTCAAACATTGAACAGCTGGCTCTGAAGAGTCATTACAAGGTACATCCCCACTGATAGTAGCAACAAGATATTAGAACTGGAAAACTGGTAACTGAATACTTAAGGTAAAAGAGAAGTGTTCCACTGAAGAGGTGACATTTAAGCTGAGACACAAATGAAGAGAATGAGAACACTGAAGGTCAGATAGAATAATTTTCCAGACAGAAAAGTCCGCTATAGCCAGTGCCCTAAGGTAGAAGGAAATTACTTGATATATTTGGAAGTCAGAAGGAGCCAGAATGCAGAATTTTTAATTTATTTTCAGTTAGGAGAATCTTGAGATCAAAAAGCCTCTTAGGTAAGATACAGACAGTAATTTGGGAGAGTTAAATATGAGCAGGAAGCTAAGATCACCTTTGGTTCTTTTGTCTCGTACTTCTCTGCTAATAAAGGTTGAAACTACTGGGTGATTCCAGGATACACACACACACGCACACACACACGCACACACACACACACACATGCACACACACACACACACACACACACACACACACTCTTTACCAGAAATCTTGGTTTACAGAATGCAAAACAGAGCAGGAGATAGTATTATTTCATGCTACTGAAAGTATTCATTCCAGGCACTCTGGTCTTTATTTCTTCAATCTTGCTGACCCCACCAATCATCTACACTTTGACATTTTGTTACCACTTTTAGAGGACTAATAACTTACACATACTATATATCATTTGGGCAGTATTTGGGGAAAATATAAATCAAATTGCAGAAACAAAAAAGGTAATTAGATTAAATTCTTTTATGAATTTTGGGGTCTTTTCCTCTTAAAGTCAAGATGACAATGGTAGCTCTGTTTTGATATGTTATCCAGAGTAAGTAGAGATGCAGTGAATCCGAAACAGTATTTTAAACAATGAATCCATTGGAGTTCAAATCCAGGGCTTGACAAGTTAACAGCTCTTCTGCGTAAAAGTAAATCCTATTGTGAAGTAAATGGAGATTAGAAGGATTAAGTGTCACACGTGGAGGGTTTCAAATTGGCTTTGTTTTTATTATTAAAGATATTTTTATGGGTTAATTGTACAGGGATCTGGCTCATTTGTTTTTTCAAAATTGAGATGAGTCAGAATGTCCCTGGGGCAGGAGAGACTGCTGCTGCATGTGAGGATGTGTATTATTCATTCCAGTAATACATTTGCAGCTAATAATCTTGAGAAAGAGATTATGACTTGTAGGTGGTCTCAAAAGGAATTAGTTGTTATTGACATGTTACCTATATTAACAGTTACAGTTCTGTCTTTAACTGATTATAATTTGTATACACATTCGAATTGCATTAGGAATAATACTCAACATTTACACCGAATTTTAAGTTCAAGGCAATAGCTAAGATATTGAGTTGTTTCAAAAAATGTGAGCCAAATATAGAATGACTTGTCAAAGTCAGAAATTCATGATTTTTCCTCATTGGAAGAAATTTTAAAAATTAGGTTTGTTATTGATGAGCTGTCTTTCTCTACAAATAATACCTAAGAAAATATCTTAAATTTTTTTTTGAGACAGGTCTGACTCTGGATTGCCTATACTGGAGTGCCATGAGGCAATAAATAAATAAATAAATAAAAATAATCTTACTTTTTATTCAATTATAGAAAAATATTTTTAAAGCTCCAATGGAATTTATTTAAATATATGTATCACATACTCTTTTACTTTATTTCTTGAAGTTGTGTGTTGACTTACTCATCTAGAATTACAATATAACCATGAAAAATATAATCTTTGTGATAAAATAAACACATGATGCTGACTGAAGACAATAACAAATGCTTCAGAAGTTACTTATTAAGTGGTGGGATCCTGAGTAATTATACATGAATGAAGGAAAAGCAGAGAAGAGTATTCAAAAATTATTTTGTTATCAGATCTAAGATGTTCTATTGATGAGTAATAGAATGTATTTCATGAGAGTTTGGATTTACTTCTAAGTGTACCAAAAAAAGCATATTTTTGGAAGTTCAACAGAAGAAGCCAGTTAGTTCATCTGTACCTACATGGAAAATAAAATTGTGGCAACTGTTCACATTACTCAGGCCAAAAAATAGCCAAATTTCCACCACCACCATTATAATCATCATCACAATCAAGAAGAACTCTTAAAGAAGAACCAAATGGACAAATTTAGCTTCGAAATTTGAAAAAAAATATATACTTTTGCATGATTTACTTCAGTGCATAATTCCTTTTCCTTTATATAAAATTCAGTTTTATTTAAAAGAAAAATGTTAAACTCAGCTTCATCCAAGATTGAGGTAATTTTCAAAATATTTTGGGCTAAAATAAATTTTTAAATGGAAGCATTTCAACATTATCCAAGAAAGCAGTCTAACAAAGTTTATAGCAAATTTAATTATTCCAATGTTTTTTTAAAGTGGGAAGCATGTACAAAAATTCTCCATAATATTAATAGATTTCAAGCAAAAGGTATTTTTAAAATAAATTAGTTTACCATGAAATCTCAGCTATTTTAATATCCCATATAAGTTGTCAATCTCTGCATTAAATATGCAGAAGTATGTGCTGAAAAAGAGAAACAAGACATGAGGGCACTTCAGGGAGAGGGAAGATAATGATCCAAGATGAGCATGTGGGAAAGCATAAGACATGTTTAAAGAAACTGTAAGGAAATTCTGGATTTGCAGAAGATAAATCTGGAAATGGAGGCAAGAGCTAGATTGTGGATTCGAATAGCATGATAAGTAGTTCAGACCCTTTCAAAAATCAGTCATCAAGCACTAAATATTTCCTAGGAAAAGAGTGATCATATAAATGGGGTTGTATGAAAAGATTTATCTGGCCATAAGTGGATGGATTGCTGTGGAGCAGGAAAAATACTGGAGGTGGGGGGTCCAGTTTGAAGACCTCAGCAATGATTTAGATGTGAGATTAATTATGATGGTGGAAATCAGAATGCAGAATGAAAAATGAGGGCAAGATGCACTGCAAAAAGAGAATGAGGTAAATAGGATGCAGTTTCAAAGATTTCTAAAGTGATCCCCAAGAGAGTGATGATGGCCTTAAGCAGTCATAGTGAATCATTTGCTCCTTCATAGATTACACTTTTTTACTGCCCCCATGCCTTGATAATAGGTTTTCTACCATATATGACCTATTATTCTTGAGTACACAGTTAGCTTCTATTCAGTCTTCATGAAATCCAGCTCATTTATCTTCTCTTCTTTCCAGAATCAGTTTTTTTGTGCTCTCTTTTAAGTGTCCTAGGTATAAATTTTTTACAACACAATGTATCACAAGATCTATTGACTTGTCTTCTCCTCAATTAGATTACCAGCTCCCTGAAGGTGGAGACCAAATGTGTCAATTTTTCACAATGAACACAGTAGCACACAGTAGAAACCGAATCATTGTTTGATGAAAGAGAATAACCAGGAAAGTTAGAATGTCAGAAAGTCAATAAACAAACAAATGAAACAAGCAAATAGATGAAAGACAGAAATGTGCATATAGAATAGAATAGGATAGGATAGAATAGAAAACAGAATAGAATAGAATAGAATAGAATAGAATAGAATAGAATAGAATAGAATAGAATAGAATAGAATAGAATAGAATAGAATGATTGAGGAAGGTTGTTTATCAACATGTTAGATAGCAAATAGAAATAAGATTGAAGAAAGTGATAAAAAACAGAAATTGATTAGGCAGGATTCCAGAGTCCAAGAGATGCTGTGGCTTGCAGACCTGGTATGGGGGATTCACCCCACGTAGTTCAATACTTCCTACAGTTCTCAAAAGATGCCTCATGCTCTTCAATTTTCTTACCTTAGCTTCTTATATTTCCACTGACAAGAATGACATCTCATCTTGATCCTCTATTTGAACATCTACTTATACATGTGTAAGACACAAATCAAATCCCACTATTGCATAAGACCTTTCCTGGTCTTTTATTTCTCCGAATCCCCGAATAATTTTTTCTTAATATTCAGCCTGAAGACCATCTGCATAAAATCCCAAAGGGAGTGGTGCTTAGAAGAAGTTTCTCTTTACAGACATAATCCATCTAATACATTTAGAAGGGGTAAAACAATTTGAATCATCATTTTACAAATACAAATAAAGATATTTGAGCAAATGACCATTACAAAATCATTAATGAGAAAAAAGCCAGTGGAAACTTAATGACAAATGGATCAATAATCTGATAGTACCTCAACTCACTCATCAAACTTAAGATTATAAAAAGAGAGACAGGCCGGACGCGGTGGCTCAAGCCTGGAATCCCAGCACTTTGGGAGTCCGAGACGGGTGCATTACGAGGTCAGGAGATCGAGACCATCCTGGCTAACACGGTGAAACCCCGTCTCTACTAAAAAATACAAAAAAACTAGCTGGTGGTGAGGTGGCGGGCACCTATAGCCCCAGCTACCTGGGAGGCTGAGGCAGGAGAATGGTGTAAACCTGGGAGTCGGAGCTTGCAGTGAGCTGAGATCCGGCCACTGCACTCCAGCCTGGGTGACAGAGCAAGACTCCGTCTCAAAAAAAAAAAAAAAAAAAAGAAGAGAGCCAACCAGAAATTATATGCCTCCTTATGGAAGGACACAAAATACCCTCTAATATATTCTTGCCACGAAAAAATATGTCTGAATTTGGCCAAATCCCTATCCATAAAAACCAGTCAAAAGGAAACCAAGGAAAATGTTGAAAGATAACAGTGAGTAGAATTTTGCATAATCCCAAATGTGGAAAAGGAATTGCAAAATGTACAATTTTAAAAGGGACAGAAAAACCTATAGATTAAAATATATCAAAAGAGACTTCAAGACATGTCAACCAAAAGTGTGGATATTTAGGGATACTAATTTCAATGAATTCAAATTTACAAATCATTTATGAGACCGTTAAGGTAACAAGAGCACTAACTGGTATTTAAAAATTTACTGTTGATTTTTAGGTTACATAATAACCAAAGCATCCATTTTAAAGCATCCCCATATATCTTGAAATACTTTTAGATAAAATGATATACCATCTGGCACTTGATTCAAAATAATGGCGGAGGTGTGGTGAGTGGTATAAATCAAGCAAGACTGATTATCACTGAAGTTGGGTGATAGCCATTAGTTCACATTTATATATGTTTTAAGTTTTTCATTTTTAATTCATTTTAAAATATAGATTGCTAGACCCTATCTCAGAATTATTGAACTAGAATATCTGAGGAAGATTCTGGGAATCTGAACAATTAACATATTCTGAGTTCATTGTTACGCACACTAGGATTTGGGAATTACAATCCTAAAACGGTTAATCTCATTATCTAGCCCTTGTCAGAGAAATGAAGCCAACTATATACATATATCTTATTTTTAAGGATAAAGGCTGTGTCTTTGCCAGGCTTGCATTTCCCAAGGAGATATATATACATACATTTATGTATATATACACACATACACACACACACATATACATACATATATATGTGTATATATGCACATACATATATATTTAGTATACACTCAATAAAATGCTAGTGATGTCTGACAAAATATTTATTTTTGTTTAATCTGAATAAATATTTAAGATAGAGTATACAAGACTTACCCACATATTCCAACATGCCAGGTACATTTGGCATCAGGAATGTGTACCTTATTACAGCTGTTAGCAATAATCTTTGGCCACATGAAATTGTTTTTCTCAGTTGGTGGTATTTAACATTCCTAAATTGCCAGTATCGCCATACCTCAATCAGCAAGGATAACATCTAACCAGATGAGAACAATAGCCTCTTTTTTCACATTTGGAGAGTAGGTAATATAAGCAGCCACATGTAGTATATCAACACTAATAATGTAGATGCCCATATGATCTTTCAAGTAAATGAACTGAAATGTTTTCACCTGTGATCACCCCAGGCTTTTTCCCTTTTGGATTTTTTGTTTGCCTGTTTTCAGTGTTCCATTTATTAAAAAACAACTTTGACTTTCTTAAGAGAGTATGCTTAGGAAAATGTAATCTTTTATTGAGAATTGCTTTCCCAAAGACCTAATATTTCCTATAACTTAGAGTCCTTGAAAGATGTAGACTATAATCGATTCTGTAATAGATTCTGTCCTAGCACTAGTCCAGGATTCTAAACCTGTCACTAACTAGTTAAGTAACTTTGAATAAGACATTATTACTTTTCCTGGGTCCTGGTTTCCCTACATACAGTTGACCCTTGAACAACATATAGGTTTGAATTGAATGGGTTCACTTACATGTGGATTTTCTTCGACCGCTGCCACCCCTGAGACAGCAAGACCAACTCCTTCTCTTTCTCTTCCTCCCCAACCTACTCATCATGAAGACAATGAAGATGAAGACCTTTATGATGATCCACTTCCAGTTAATGAATACTAACTATATTTTCCCTTCTTTACCTTATTTTCTTAATAAAATTTCTCTTCTCTGGCTTACTTTATTGTAAGAATACAGTATATAATATATATAACATATATAAAACATGCATTAATGGATTGTTTATGTTACAGTAAAACTTCTTCCTGGTCAACAGTAGGCTGTTAGTAAAGTTCTGAGGGAATCAAAAGTTATATGTGAATTTTGAACTGCAAAAGTTACATGCGCATTTTTGACTGACATTCCTAACCATTGTGTTGTTTAAGGGTTAACTGAATATAATTCTAAAATAAATATGTCAGTCTACTCTTAGATTATCTCTAAGTTTACCTCTAGTAGTACAGTACTTCTAGGAAAAAATGACTTTGGATAACATTTAAACACAAAACACAACCTTTCCAGGGGAAAAAAAGGACATAAAATGTTCTCACCTCATAGTCTTATATGACAGTAAATAAGGTCAAATTTATACGGTTCTGTTCTGAAGGTACAAATACAGGAATATGAAGGACTTTTCCCACTTTGGCTTACCTGCTTATGAGCATGATCATAAGAATTAATATGATTGTCAAACTCCTGGTGTTTGTGATACTGCTTGTCACATAATTCACAGTAAAAGTTTGCCTTTACATCTTCCAGGGCCTTTGCTGTGGACTTCTCCTTTTCTGCAAAATCCTTTAAGAAAAAATACAAAAATGTTGGTTAGACTTCTCTCTAATAGTATAACCAGATCTCATATTAATCAAGATGGTATTTAACTTAAAGAAATATGATGGAGCACATTATTTTCTGGGAATTCATGACACTGTGAAAGTAACTTTTAGTTTAGCATCATCCCTAACTTATCAACTGACATATAATAAGTTCTAAAGTAGCCCTGGCCTGAAGCCTGTTTTTTACTCATCCTTCTTGCCACCCATTTCTAGGTTGTGATTGTGCCTATTACCAAGCACATCACTGGTCATTCTTCTTTATATCCTTCATTGGCCTCTGTTTTTCTGATATTATCCCTTAAATTTTAGTGTTCTATGCAATTCCATCTTCAGCCAAATGATTTATCCATTTCATATGCTCTTCCATGGGTGTCCCTATTCACACTGTAGATAGAGCTTGATGTATCCACAATGTTCAACATTGCCTAAGCCTCCTCCGCAAGCATCAGTTCCTGCTACACATTACCAATGGATTTACGTCCATGTTCTTCAAAATATTCTCCTTAAAATTTTTAGTATGCTCCATTTAAAACAGTTTTGGATACATAATTCTCCTGCTTAAAATCCTCTTTAACTCTCTCTTTGATTATAGAATAATAGTGGCAAATGTTTACTGAGTATAAACTATACACAAGGTATATGAATTATCTCATCACTCCTCACAACAACTCTATGAGTTAGGTTCTATTTTCATCTGCATTATAGATGCATCAACCAGTGCTTAGAGAGATTACATACTCATGGTCTCCAAGTTAACAAGTGGAGAAGGAATTTGAATTTAAACAACCTATGCTTGGCTCCTTTGTTAGTAAACAGCTGTGATTTGCTATATTCCTTTAATGCCAACCTTCTTAATATACCAGAAAAACTTCTTACCTTGCCTGTATCATATTTTGTCAAACCCTGCTTCTATATTTTCCTCTTTAATTCTATTACCAGATATGTCACACAGCATTAAATTATCTGTTTTCATGTCTATTTTTTCCACCAATTTTTTGAGGGAAGAAGCTATTTTATTCATTTTTGTTACACAATGCTAAACAACATGTTGTCTAGCCTGGAATATGTGCTACTTAATATGCATTATGTAAGTTAATGGATAATAATGGTTTATATATTTATGCCTCATACCATTCTACAGCTTTTGCTCTATTATCCCAATACCAAATAAAAGAGTGACTGGCACTTTGAGAATACCAAGTAAATATGCATATACACTGAACGAACAAACTAAAGAATGGATTTTATCCTTGTTTCTCCAAAACAACTACCCTCGATAGAAAGAAATCGGGTCATAAGTGTACATCATAGGCAAATAGCTGACCAGAAAAGAAAGTAAGCAGAAATAATGTAGGCATATTTTCAGAGTAGGGTGAAGTAATGGGACAATTAATTTAGATATGTGTGTAACGTAATGATTTAAGCCCAAATATAAGAGGGCAAAACACATGGCAAAAAGAAAGAAGGGCATGATACCATTAACTAACAGCACAACTAGACCAAGTATATGGATTGCCTATCTAAGAGAGTTAAAGTAAGAATTCGGTTCCATTCTAGAACAATGGCTGATATAAAAAACTAGTGGACAGGCTGTAGCCAGTAATGAGAATGGAGACTCTGATTTCAAGGTCAAAATCCAGTTGCTGAAAGAACTAGGATAATTGCCAGCTGATACAGTCACTATTGAGAAGTGAGACAGGAGTACAGCATTGAAGTGGTGCTAAATCCCTTGATTTAGTAGACTTAGAATCAAAGGAAACCATTATTTCTGCACTCTTTCTCACTAAGTTATTTTTCTTTTTTTGAAGTGGAGTTTCACTCTGTCACACAGGCTGGAGTGCAATGGCGCGATTTCGGTTCACCTCGACCTCCTCCTCCTGGAGTTCAAGAGATTCTCCTGTCTCAGCCCCTCCAGCAGCTGGGATTACAGGTGTGTGCGACCACGCCTAGCTACTTTCTTTGTATTTTTAGTAGAGATGGGTTTTCACCATGCTAGCCAGGCTGGTCTCGAACTCCTCACCTCAGGTGATCCACCTGCTGCAGCCTCCCAAAGCTCTGGGATTACAGGTGTGAGCCACTACACCTGGCATTTATTTATTTATTTATTTATTTATTTATTTATTTATTTATTTATTTATTTTTCATGTCCTTTCTTAGTATAATCACAGGGACTGGATTGACACTAGGGATTAGTTTGGTTTAATCACAGTTCTTTTTTTGCTCTGTTGCCCAGGCTGGAGTGCAGTGGAATGATCTCAGCTCACTGCAAGCTCTGCCTCCTGGGTTCATGCCATTCTCCTGCCTCAGCCTTCCAAGTAGCTGGGACTACAGGGGTCCACCACCAGACCCAGCTAATTTTTTGCATTTTTAGTAGAGGTGGGGTAGAGGCGGGGTTTCACCGTGTTAGCCAGGATGGTCTCGATCTCCCGACCTCGTGATCTGCCCGCCTAGACCTCCCAAAGTGCTGGGATTACAGGCGTGAGCCACTGCGCCCAGCCTGATCATAGTTCTTCTTACTTCTTTATGACAACAGTCTTAGAAAACTGACCATGTTCTTATACAATGGTCAACAATACCTTAGTGCTCAAAAATACCTTAGCCTCATGAATTGGGGTAGGGGAACAACTGAAAATTCAGGATAGATTTGAGGCTAAAAATGTATTTTATATTCTTTCAGATTATGTAGAAGATTTTATGACAATAGTTCAATGGTCAAGAATGAATGTTTACCTTCATCTACACATTCTATATTTCTAAACTGTTCTTTAAGTATCATATTGATGATTTTTAATTCAAAATTTTATAATTTTAAGACAGCTTCACCAAAATTTAAGTTTTATACCATCTTTTTCTGAACACTTCTATTTTACAAGGTCGTTAGACTAAACTACACATCACATTTCTTGCTTCATTATTCTTGCCAGGAAATTATGCAGATATCCTTATCTTTCTTACCTCTAAGGTGCTAATGACAATCTCTAGGGCATATTCTGGCCTCCTTATTAAGAGAGAAAGAGTAAACCAGTGGAGTATAAATCCTACCATAAAACATACAGACATAGACTGAATTATAAAGGTAGAAATCTCTATTACTTTTCAAAAGAGGCAACTGATATTTAGTAATTTCATGTTTTGTATAAAGTCTAATGGCTAGGTAATTACGGTAAAGGAGGGCATGCTTGTCACTGTCTCATGCTACCTCATCCATCCAACCATCTATCCACACATGTAACCATCCATTCATTCAACTGTTTATTAAGTATTCATACATTCAATTATCTCTTATTTAGCAACTTCTAAATGTCAATTTCTTACTGGGTCTTATACTGATTAATTTACAGTTTAATGGGAAAGAATTACATGTAAAGAGGTAAAAACTGTAAGTTGTGATAGAGTGATAATCACAAGTTGCTATAGAGGGTTACCTAGATCAGACTACTCAAGAATAATTAGAAGTTAATGTCTCTCTTACATAGCATTATATACACATTATTAGCACACATTATTTCTTGGCTTTTTGCTGAATGACACGATGCTTTTACTGAAAAAAAAATAGTCCTGAAGGTAAATAAGATGACTCACTCTCTGAAATAATTATACAATCTTTAAATATATTTAGAGATGGAGTGTAAGTATGAAAGAGTAAAAAATGATGACCTATTCTCAGTATCAGTAAAGTTTTAAAATAAAGAATTATAGTACAAGATTTGATATATAATTCATTCATTCATTTGTCAGTTATTTAAATTTCCCTTCTTACAGTTTGCATAGGAAGAGGTTTTGAAAGCTTATCTGACAGAATAAAAATGTGTAACATAAAAGAAACCTTCTTGTTGATCACTCTCAATGATTCATTAAAGGTTGAAAATAAATTACAAATTGAATACGACAATTATCTTAACAAGAGTCATTTTTAAAACATTCAGTAATACCAAGGGGAATTTTTTGTTGTCATTCAGTATGAATTCTGTAGTAATTAACTACTTTTTATACTTAATGTTTTGGGTGCAAGGAGAGAATATGTACTTTTTCACATGAAAAAGTGTACGTTAATGCATAAAACAGGTATGTTTTTAAAGTGCCAAGTATTCTTACTAGAGTAATGCATTTAGAAGTACGAATGTTTGCTATCAAATTGTTATTATTGTAATTATTATGACACATTAACTCCTCATGAACTACACTGCAAACTAGAAATGTGCCATGCACTTGACACTTGTTCACTCACTTAATCTTCATAATAACCCTATGAAGTATATTCTATTATTATCTCATTTAAAGATATGGAAAATAAGGCACACACATGTTTAGAAATGCATTCACTAGATTAAAGCTCAGATCTGCCTGACTTCAGAGGCATGATTCAACATACTCAAGGCTGTTCCAATTACTTAGCGTTTATCCAGATGCCACATAAGTCCAGGCTGTCTCTGCTAACTCATTTGTGGGTTCAGGATGATATGGAGCAGTTAACTCCCAGGAAGAGTGAGATAACTAATTGTAATTTTAAAAATGTATAATGCTCTTCAAGCTGAGAGATGGGTACTAGGAAAATGCAAGGTAGTAGTCTTGTTGCATTGGTTGTAAATATGTTCTCTGATCATAAAAAAGAAAGAGAAGAAATCAATTGCTGTTCTTCATAGCTCCTTATGGGTAATACCAGCACAGAGCTGTGAGAATTGAATTCATAGTCTTTGCATGAAGGCCCACATTTGACCTTTCACTGTTATGTGTAAGAGATTGCTTTAAGAATTCTAATATTCTCTAACTTGTTCTATTACATTAGCCCCAAATGAAATCCTGCTTCAAAGAGAGTGAATTTCCCCCTCCTCCAATCAAGTGGCTGCTGCTGAGTCAGAACTCTTTTGGTACCCTTCATCTTCCTGCATTTCTGTAACAGCTTGGATAACAGAAAACTTGCTTTAGAGGTTTCATTCACTTATTTATTCTATTTTTATAATAGGAAAAATAATCTTAGTCTTTGAAACCTGACTAGCTTGAATGTCAGCCTCTATCTTACAGAAGTTCAAACTCTAAAGGTTTCAGTTGTCTCAGAATAAATTAAGGGGGATAATAATAAGCAGCTTACAAGATTGTTGTGAAGAAAAAATCTTTTTATGGAAGTACTAAGTACACCACATGGCAAATACAGGTGATGGGGCTCAGAATATGCCACCCCAAAATATGACTAGGAAACTTAAGTATGCCACTCTAGTACACCTCCTTAGCATAAGGATAATTTTGAACTAGTTATTTTGAGAAGTTATAGACACAGGAGAAGCTTTGAAAAGTTATCTATCCTTTTCTAAGATAAATTTACACCTATAAAGGAAAGCTTTACTTGTAAAGGTATCTCCTAAGACACCTAAGACAACCTAAAAGAAGGCTAGCTCTAAATTACTAGAGACTCTTAATAAATGGTAAAGGCATAGACTTAAATCTGCATAACAAACATTTTCCTGTTTTGTAGTAGCACGTTTCATGGGTCTTAACCTGACCTTTCACCTCATACTTCTTTGCTTCAGAGAACGATGATATTCAAGCCTGAAGTCTAAGACAACTCTTTGAAATTTAGTCTAGAAATTTATTTATTTCTCCAGGTTATCTCCCATGTGCACAGGAGGTATACATGTTATCAAACTTCTGTTTCTTATCTTGTTAATTTGTGTTTTGTTACAGGGAGTCACAGCAAAATACTTGAGAAGAAGAAAATTATTTTTCTTCCCCTATATAGGTACTCAATGTTTGGATGTTCTGGGGTCTGTTTCTGTGTGTGTGTGTGTGTGTGTGTGTATCACTGAATGCATGTGACAGTATAAAATTATTTTCAACAAAATACCATTTTCCCCTGAGTCTACAAAGCAAATTCCTGATGGAAATTTGGGCAGGTAAGAGGAATTTTTTACCATCTTTAGCCCACTGTCTCATACAAAAGCTAGCAAATTTACAAAGAGAATAAAATACCTAGGAATATAGTTAATGAGGGAAGTGAAGGACCTCTTCAAGGAGGACTACAAACCACTGGTCAGGTAAATCAGAGAGGACACAAACAAATGGAATAACATTCCACGCTCATGGATAGGAAAAATCAATATCATGGAAATGGCCATACTGCTCAAAGTAATTTACAAATTCAGTGCTGTTCCCATTAAATTACCATTGACATCCTTCACAGAATTAGAAGAAACTATTATAAAATTCATATAGATTCAAAAAAGAGCTTGCATAGCAATGACAATCCTAAGCTAAAAGAACAAAGTTGGAGTCATAATGCCACTGGACTTCAAAGTATACTGCAAGGCTACAGTAGCCAAAACAGTATGGTACTGGTACAAAAACAGGCACATAGACCAATGGAACAGATTAATCAGAAATAAGACCACAAATCTACAACTATCTGATCTTCCATGAACCTGACAAAAACAAGTAATTGGGAAAGGATTGGGAGAACTGGCCAGTCATATGCAGAAAATTGAAACTGGATGCCTTCCTTTCACCTTATACAAAAATTAACTCAAGATGGATTAAAGATTTAAATATAAAACCCAAAACCACAAAAACCCTAGAAGAAAATCTAGGGAATAACATTCAAGACACAGGCACAGACAAAGATTTGTTGATGAAATTGCCAAAAACAATTGCAACAAAAGCAAAAATTGACAAATGGGATCTAATTAAAGAGCTTCTGCACAGGAAAAACAACAACAACAACAAAAACACTATCATCAGAGTGAACAGGCAGCCTAAAGAGTGGGAGAAAATTTTTGCAATCTATCCATCTGACAAAAGTCTAATATCCAGAATCTACAAATAACTTAAACAAATTTATAAGAAAAAAGCAAACAACCCTATTAAAAAGTGGGCAAAGGGCATGAACAGACACTTCTGAAAAGAAGACATTCATGTGGCCAATAAACATATGAATGAAAGCTCAACATCACTGATCATTAGAGAAATGCAAGTCAAAACCACAATGTGATATCATCTCTTACCCGTCAGAATGGAGATGCTTAAAAAGTCAAGAAACAACAGTTGCTGGCAAGGTTGCAGAGAAATAGGAATGCTTTTACACTGTTGGTGAGAATGTAAATTAGCAACCATTGTAGAAAACAGTGTAGTAATTTGTCAGAGATCTAGAACTAGAAATACCATTTGACCCAGCAATCCCATTACTGGTTATATACCCAAAGGAATGTAAGTCATTCTGTTACAGAAATACGTGCATACATATGTTCATTGCAGCACTGTTCACAATTGCAAAGACATGGAATCAACTCAAATGCCCATCAATGATAGACTGGATAAAGAAAATGTGGTACATATACACCATGGAATACTATCCAGCCATAAAAAGGAATGAGATCATGTCCTCTGTAGGGATGTGGATGGAGCTGGAAGCCATTATCCTCAGCAAACTAATGCAGGAACAGAAAACCAAATGTCACATGTTCTTATAAGTGGGAGCTGAATGATGAGAACACATGGACACAGGGAGGAGAGCAACACAAACTGGGGCTTGTCTGGGGGTGGGGTTGAGGGAGGGAGTGCATTAGGATAAATAGACGATGTATGCTGGGCTTAATACCTAGGTGATGGGTTAATAGGTGCAGCAAACCACCATGGCACATGTTTACCTATGTAACAAACCTGCACATGTACCCAGGAATGTAAAATAAAAATAAAGCTAGAAAATTTAATTTTCTTTGCATAATTAGAGTTTTCAGGAGTTTTTAATCTCTCTCTTTTTTTTTTTTTTTTTTTTTTTTTTACTTTCACATATTTAACAATTCCAGACATAGTCAAGAGAACATAATATGTGACCTGGATGCGAGACAGGAGCTCAAAGGATATCATTTTGAAGCTTTAAGATTTGACTGCCCCATTGGATTTTGGACTTGCATGGGGCCTAAAACCCCCTTTGTTTTCTCCAATTTCTCCCATTTGGAGCGGATGTGTTTAACCATTGCCTGCACCCCCTTTGTATCTAGGAAGTAACTACGTTGCTTTTGATTTTATAGAATCATACGTGAAAGAGACTTGCCTTTTCTCAGATGAGACTTTGGACTTGAACTTTTGGGTTAATGCTGGAATCAGTTAAGACTTTGAGGGGCAGTGGAAGGCATGATTGGTTTTGAAATGTGAGGACATGAGATTTGGGAGGAACCAGGGGCAGAATGATATAGTTTGGCTATGTGTCCCCACCCAAATCTTACCTTGAATTATAATAATCCCCACATATCATCAGAGGGACCTGGTGGGAGGTGATTGAATCATGGAGGGTGGGTTTTTCCTGTGCTGTTCTCGTGATAGTGAATATATCTTATGAAATCAGATGGTTTTATAAATGGGAGTTCTCCTGCACATGCCCTCTTGCCTGCTGCCATGTAAGACATGACCTTGCTCCTCATTCCCCTTTCACCATGATTCTGATGCCTCCCCAGCCATGTGGACTTGTGAGTCAGTTGAGCCTATTTCCTTTATAAATTATTCAGTCTTGGGTATGTCTTTGCTAGCAGCGTAAGAACAGACTAATACACTAACTCACCACACGATACAAAATAATACTAAGAGAAACTATTTAGGACTGGGCAGAGTGTATAGGAACTATGTGTACTTGCTTTTTCTAATTAATACTTTATTTTTAGAACAATGTTCTAAAAATAAAAATATTCAACAAAGTCACATTTTAATTGTCCTACCTTCATTGAACTCAGAAAACAATGCATGATATAAGAATAATCAAATCCATGCCACATGATGCCTACAGCTGCACTGCAGGCATGCAGAATAACAAACATGAGAGTTACTTTGCATGAAGAGATTTTGAGATGCTCAGTTCCCCTCCATCATGTCCTATGAAACCAACCCTTTGCAACCCTCCAGAAAAGCAGGACCTACTGAGTGAGCATGTTTATAATCATTAGGTCCACTGGAAAGTCAAGGGTAAAATTTTTATGATTGAAGAAAGTTTTTGGAATGTGTCTATTGTGTGGGTGTGTGAAATATGATGATAAGAAAATGGGTTTTCTTCCTCCAGACTGACAATGCTGTTCCATTTATAAAGGTAGTAATTACCACCTCATCAATTCAGCCCACAGGTGGGTATAACTGTAATGAATATAGACATATTGCTTTCATCTAAATTGAATACATTTAAACGAATATATCTATTGTGCATTAGACAGGAAGTACTTTCATTTAGCCATTACTCCTGATGGAACTATTCATTGTAAAAATGCAATTAATAGCGTGTGACATTTCATTTTCTAATATAAGAAAAAGCAATGAAAAATGTCAGACAACTAAGTTTTCTGGAAAGTTACTAGTGACGTCTGCTCAGTTACAAATCATTTTTCTTTTAATTTAAAATTTGTGAGAGCCCTCTATGAGAAAACGTCAAAAAGAAGGTCTGTACATCAGCTCATGCACATATACCTGCTTTTCTGAGAACTAACTAAAAATGTCTGTGAGCTGGAGTCAGATAGCCTAGTTAGCTGGAAACTGGGGTCAATATTTATGTGTATCATAATGGCAGTGCTGATGATGTAGCCCACCCAGTCTGTGGCAAAGAGCCTAGAGTTGTCCAAGAGTGTCACAGCTGCTTCAGCAGTTGGCGAATCCATACTTATTGTTACCACTGGTGTCAACTCAGCAAGCCATACTGAGCTGGGCTCCAGTCTATTCTGTATGTGCATTTGTGTGAGTATGTACATGTGTGTGTATGTGTATTCATGTGCTGTGGAGAAAGAAATGACCATTAAGCAATGCTGACCTAGCCATTGCTTCACCTTTCCTTGGAAGTTGATTGCAAATATGTTCCCTTCAAATAGATTCAGTGAATTTCAAGTAAGTTTTTCTTCTCTGAACTTCTTATATTTTTCAGGTATTAATCTCTGCTGTGTTTATGTTCTACATGTGCTAAACAGAAGCCTGCAAACTCCTGAGATGATGTATTAAAATAGTATAAAGCCAATGGCTTTGCTTTTAAGAAAAAGCAAGTCAGATGAATTACAAAACACCAAGGACATTCTCTCTATTCTCATGAATGTCTGCTATCATGTCTAATAATAAGTCTGCTGCTTGGTTTACTTGTTCTGTACCAGAGATGTCTAAAAAGTGATTGTGCTCATAAAGGCACACCATTATTTCAAACTGGCTGCTCCAGGCTTCTATCTGTTGAAATTCTAGTGGGTAATTTAATTTCAAACTTAGAGAATACTAGAAGTTGGGAAAAAAGTATGTTCACAGAAGCTCTGTGTCTTAAATCTTAAATACTAACTTTAAGCTGAGAAAATGTGTCAAAGTAAGAAAAAAAAACATTAAAAAATGCTAGTTCACTTTGAGAGAAAGACATTCACAAGGGTCAAAAGAGCTGCTCTAAAATACTTATGCTTGTCTATTAAATAATCATCGCATATAACTGCAAAACTTGGATAAGTGACTTGAGAAAACGTCAAAAACAAGGTCTGTACATCAGCTCATGCACATATACCTGCTTTTCTGAGAACTAACTAAAAATGTCTGTGAGCTGGAGTCAGATAGCCTAGTTAGCTGGAAACTGGGGTCAATATTTATGTGTATCATAATGGCAGTGCTGATGATGTAGCCCACCCAGTCTGTGGCAAAGAGCCTACAGTTGTCCAAGAGTGTCACAGCTGCTTCAGCAGTTGGCGAATCCACACTTATTGTTACCACTGGTGTCAACTCAGCAAGTCATACTGAGCTGGGCTCCAGTCTATTCTGTATGTGCATTTGTGTGAGTATGTACATGTGTGTGTATGTGTGTGCGTGTGCTGTGTAGAGAACTAGTCTAAAAGGAGATGTATTGTAGCTGCAATAGAAGAGAAGTTGTGGGCCTATTGTGAAAAAAGTAAAATAGAAAAGTTAGAATAATCACACAGGCAGGTAATTGGAAGCAATCTCAACAATCTTTTAAGAAAATTAATCCAGGAAAAGTTCTTTGGCTTGTCAAAGGTTTATGCAGGATGATAAACAGCAGATCTGGAATGAGAATTCAAGTCCTGACTCCTGTCTTTGAGACCAATGGCAGAGCAATTAATTCAGGAGGCTCTATTTCCTCATCTGGAAAATGAGGTTGGTCTAAGGAATAGAATTTTTGTGTCTCTAAAAATCAAGACATATACATGGATCTCTGGAATCTTTAAAATATAGATGTATAAATTTTTCTTTCTCAAACCATGTAATCAAAATCAGCATCTATTTAACAACATATTTAGAAATAACATTAATATTCTTTGGATGCCATAGAAAAAAGTTTTCTGTTTCAAGCCATCTCCTAGAGAGGAAGACAGAATCATCCCCAGTAGAGACCTCCTCTTTCCTTTATCCCCCTAAGCTTTAAAAAATGCATTTAGAGTTTTGCTAGTCCATAGATGACTAGTTGTAGCTAAAATAAATTCAGCACTGAACTTAGCCAGTTCTAAAAACTGGTTTTAGAAAGGAGGAAGCTACCTCTTTCTCTGATACAGGAGAGATATCTAACATGAAAGGAAAACATCAAATCAAAAGATAAAGAATTCACACCTAAAATTATTTTTTTAATTGTCTTCACATTTCTATAGTGCTCTTGAAAGAGCTTGGTGTAGGGTAGGGATTTAGTTATGTTATGAATGTTTGGATGAGTTACTGTGCTATTTTACTGTGCATGATAAAAATACACAATCCCTGTTTTCAAGAAACTCACAGACCACCTGCAAGGTTAGGATTAATTAGTAAGATACAAAGGACAAGATAAACGGGTACAAAATCATATGTTAGGTATTTAAAGTACTGTGTATATTTAGAGAAAGGAAACAGACATGCTGCTCTGCAACACAGGTACATACCTAAGCAGAATAAGCCTCATTAAATTACAATTTTATAATGGTTCTAAATTAATAGGCTTGAATTTGACTCTGAGATATAAAAGAAATGAATGACACTTGATGAGCTTTTCAATTCTGGGGCTTAAGAAGGTGACCAAAGTATTCCTGAGAAATAATAAATCTACATTTGGTCATGAGAATGATACAGATTTTACTCCATGTATTAATAAAGAGGAAGTCATACAAACTTTAGAGAGTATATTATTACTATCCCCCATTTTCTCTTCTGTTACAGCCGGTCACTATTTCTGACCAGTAGCTTAGGTAGTAATTACGATCCTTTTCATATTATTCCACTACGTGCTCCTTTTGATTATTTTCCCAGCACTTCTTTCTTGGACTTTCTGCTTCTTGTTTCAGAGCCTTCACACAAAGTCTGAACTTACATTGTGTGCTTTTTTTTAAAAAAAGTATAGATTTAGGGGTACAAGTACAGTGGTGTTACTTGGATTTATTGTGTAGTGGTGAAGTCTCAGCTTTTGGTGGACCAATCGCCCAAGTAGGGTACAATATATCCAATAGGTAGTATTTCATCCCTCACTCTCCTCCCAGTGGAGACAGTTTTGGCATCTCCAGTGTCTGTTATTCCATTTTGTATGTCCTGAGTTCACTCTGAATTTGTCAAAGCACAAGTAA
Source organism: Rhinopithecus roxellana (assembly GCF_007565055.1). Classification (NCBI taxonomy): domain Eukaryota; kingdom Metazoa; phylum Chordata; class Mammalia; order Primates; family Cercopithecidae; genus Rhinopithecus; species Rhinopithecus roxellana. The sequence goes on along the minus strand of NC_044554.1, from coordinate 118,884,825 downwards.
GTGATTTTAAAAATTGATTTCTATAGAATGTTTTGCTTCTGTCCATTACGCTATAAAAAATTCTGATTCTGGAATTTGTCAGCTTGCATGCTCTGTTACTACTCTAAGTTGGAATCTGTGTCCTCATTAGTGGTTATATTAAAAAGCAAATCTCTATTCTGTGAAACTGCAGTGATGGCAGGGAACATTTACACTCTTTTTAGTAGAATCTCTTCTGTAATATAAAATGAAAAAAATAACTTTCATTGATAAGAAACAACTATAACTTAAAAATCTAAATAAATACCATGAAGCTTTCCCGAAGAGTGTCAGCAAAAGCTCAGGTAAGAGTCTGCCTCTTCATTAGTGCATGCCTGAATATCACTATGGTTTCACACTGGAATGCCCATATAGGGAGGAATGCCAAGTGACAGAAAAAAGGGGAAGTAAAACATATATGAGAAGTGTGATGAAAACATGGAGATAGAAAGAGAAAACAGATGGCTCAGGTGGGCAAAAGAATCCATATTTCCCTTGTGAAAGGGTAGAAAAGAAAATGAATGGAGGAAAGAATCACGGTTGTGGTGCTGTAAAGTAGAATTTAAAAATAATATGTTGGGGGAGACAGAAGAAAGAAACCATAAATGATTTCCTCAGTCCTAGATAATAATATTTTAGCCAAAGTCTATTTGTGTGGGAGTAGGGGACATATCTCTTCTAAGATTGTTCATGATTTGAAATTTATTGGTAGAAACTTGAGAGTATAGGAAGGTCAACAATATTTACATCTATGGGAATCAATATTTTGTTGTATCAATCTTGACCTTGACATTCTCTGGGTCTGATCAAAATCATCAGTGCTCCTTCGTAAGAAGCTCGTTGTCATGAGATATTTTTCAGGAGTCTAAGTATTTGTAGTAAATTTAAGAGGAGATTTATGATCTCAGTTGGAGATTTTACAAACCAGGACAGGAATCCTAAGGTTAGGAATATATTCACCAACTATGTATTAAACTCTTACTGTGTTAGGGGCTACAGGAATTTTATATGACTTGGAAGGTATTGCCCCTATACTAAAAGAATGTATAGTTAGCTCATAGAGATAAAACTTGAGAAAAGAAGGAAGCATGTTACATCTAATTAGGAGTAAGAGCATTTGGGTTGTACAGAGATTGGGACAAAAATCTTTCAATCCTAACTCAACCACATGCAAACTCAATGATATTCAGTGCATCATTTAACCTCTGTAAAATGAGGATAATAAGATCACTCTCACAGAATGGCTGTAATGATTAAATAAGTTCAAATGTGAAAATCACAAAACACAGTTCTGAGCACCACACGAAGGTGAACAAATACATTTTTAAATATGTATACATACATGTCTTATAGATGTACTTATACCTATGTGTATATCTAACATATATACATATATTTTATTTTATTTTTTTTTTTTTATTATACTTTAAGTTCTAGGGTACATGTGCATAACGTGCAGGTTTGTTACATATGTATACTTATGCCATGTTGGTGTGCTGCACCCATCAACTCGTCAGCACCCATCAATTCATCATTTATATCATGTATAACTCCCCAATGCAATCCCTCCCTCCTCCCCCCTCCCCATGATAGACCCCAGTGTGTGATGTTCCCCTTCCCGAGTCCAAGTGATCTCATTGTTCAGTTCCCACCTATGAGTGAGAACATGCGGTGTTTGGTTTTCTCTTCTTGTGATAGTTTGCTAAGAATGATGGTTTCCAGCTGCATCCATGTCCCTACAAAGGACGCAAACTCATCCTTTTTTATGGCTGCATAGTATTCCATGGTGTATATGTGCCACATTTTCTTAATCCAGTCTGTCACAGATGGACATTTGGGTTGATTCCAAGTCTTTGCTATTGTGAATAGTGCCGCAATAAACATACGTGTGCATGTGTCTTTGTAGTAGACTAATTTATAATCCTTTGGGTATATACCCAGTAGTGGGATGGCTGGGTCATATGGTACATCTAGTTCTAGATCCTTGAGGAATTGCCATACTGTTTTCCATAATGGTTGAACTAGTTTACAATCCCACCAACAGTGTAAAAGTGTTCCTATTTCTCCACATCCTCTCCAACACCTGTTGTTTCCTGACTTCTTAATGATTGCCATTCTAACTGGTGTGAGATGGTATCTCATTGTGGTTTTGATTTGCATTTCTCTGATGGCCAGTGATGATGAGCATTTTTTCATGTGTCTGTTGGCTGTATGAATATCTTCTTTTGAGAAATGTCTGTTCATATCCTTTCCCCACTTTTTGATGGGGTTGTTTGTTTTTTTCTCGTATATTTGTTTGAGTTCTTTGTAGATTCTGGATATTAGCCCTTTGTCAGATGAGTAGGTTGCAAAAATTTTCTCCCATTCTGTAGGTTGCCTGTTCACTCTGATGGTAGTTTCTTTTGCTGTGCAAAAGCTCTTTAGTTTAATTAGATCCCATTTGTCAATTTTGGCTTTTGCTGCCGTTGCTTTTGGTGTTTTAGACATGAAGTCCTTGCCCATGCCTATGTCCTGAATGGTACTACCTAGATTTTCTTCTAGGGTTTTGATGGTATTAGGTCTAACATTTAAGTCTCTAATCCATCTTGAATTAATCTTCGTATAAGGGGTAAGGAAAGGATCCAGTTTCAGCTTTCTACTTATGGCTAGCCAATTTTCCCAGCACCATTTATTAAATAGGGAATCCTTTCCCCATTTCTTGTTTCTCTCAGGTTTGTCAAAGATCAGATGGCTGTAGATGTGCGGTATTATTTCTGAGGACTCTGTTCTGTTCCATTGGTCTATATCTCTGTTTTGGTACCAGTACCATGCTGTTTTGGTTACTGTAGCCTTGTAGTATAGTTTGAAGTCAGGTAGCGTGACGCCTCCAGCTTTGTCCTTTTGACTTAGGATTGTCTTGGCAATGCGGGCTCTTTTTTGGTTCCATATGAACTTTAAAGCAGTTTTTTCCAATTCTGTGAAGAAAGTCATTGGTAGCTTGATGGGGATGGCATTGAATCTATAAATAACCTTGGGGAGTATGGCCATTTTCACGATATTGATTCTTCCTATCCATGAGCATGGTATGTTCTTCCATTTGTTTGTGTCCTCTTTGATTTCACTGAGCAGTGGTTTGTAGTTCTCCTTGAAGAGGTCCTTTACATCCCTTGTAAGCTGGATTCCTAGGTATTTTATTCTCTTTGAGGCAATTGTGAATGGAAGTTCATTCCTGATTTGGCTCTCTGCTTGTCTGTTGCTGGTGTATAAGAATGCTTGTGATTTTTGCACATTAATTTTGTATCCTGAGACTTTGCTGAAGTTGCTTATCAGCTTAAGGAGATTTTGGGCTGAGACGATGGGGTTTTCTAAATATACAATCATGTCATCTGCAAACAGGGACAATTTGACTTCTTCTTTTCCTAACTGGATACCCTTGATTTCTTTCTCTTGCCTGATTGCCCTAGCCAGAACTTCCAACACTATGTTGAATAGGAGTGGTGAGAGAGGGCATCCCTGTCTTGTGCCAGTTTTCAAAGGGAATTTTTCCAGTTTTTGCCCATTCAGTATGATATTAGCTGTGGGTTTGTCATAAATAGCTCTTATTATTTTGAGGTACGTTCCATCAATACCGAATTTATTGAGCGTTTTTAGCATGAAGGGCTGTTGAATTTTGTCAAAAGCCTTTTCTGCATCTATTGAGATAATCATGTGGTTCTTGTCTTTGGTTCTGTTTATATGCTGGATTACGTTTATTGATTTGCGAATGTTGAACCAGCCTTGCATCCCAGGGATGAAGCCCACTTGATCATGGTGGATAAGCTTTTTGATGTGCTGCTGAATCCGGTTTGCCAGTATTTTATTGAGGATTTTTGCATCAATGTTCATCAGGGATATTGGTCTAAAATTCTCTTTTTTTGTTGTGTCTCTGCCAGGCTTTGGTATCAGGATGATGTTGGCCTCATAAAATGAGTTAGGGAGGATTCCCTCTTTTTCTATTGATTGGAATAGTTTCAGAAGGAATGGTACCAGCTCCTCCTTGTACCTCTGGTAGAATTCAGCTGTGAATCCATCTGGTCCTGGACTTTTTTTGGTGGGTAGGCTATTAATTGTTGCCTCAATTTCAGAGCCTGCTATTGGTCTATTCAGGGATTCAACTTCTTCCTGGTTTAGCCTTGGGAGAGTGTAAGTGTCCAGGAAATTATCCATTTCTTCTAGATTTTCTAGTTGATTTGCGTAGAGGCGTTTATAGTATTCTCTGATGGTAGTTTGTATTTCTGTGGGGTCAGTGGTGATATCCCCTTTATCATTTTTTATTGCATCTATTTGATTCCTCTCTCTTTTTTTCTTTATTAGCCTTGCTAGCGGTCTGTCAATTTTGTTGATCTTTTCAAAAAACCAACTCCTGGATTCATTGATTTTTTGGAGGGTTTTTTGTGTCTCTATCTCCTTCAGTTCTGCTCTGATCTTAGTTATTTCTTGCCTTCTGCTAGCTTTTGAATGTGATTGCTCTTGCCTCTCTAGTTCTTTTAATTGTGATGTTAGAGTGTCAATTTTAGATCTTTCCTGCTTTCTCTTGTGGGCATTTAGTGCTATAAATTTCCCTCTACACACTGCTTTAAATGTGTCCCAGAGATTCTGGTATGTTGTATCTTTGTTCTCATTGGTTTCAAAGAACATCTTTATTTCCGCTTTCATTTCGTTATGTACCCAGTAGTCATTCAGGAGCAGGTTGTTCAGTTTCCATGTAGTTGAGCGGTTTTGATTGAGTTTCTTAGTCCTGAGTTCTAGTTTGATTGCACTGTGGTCTGAGAGACAGTTTGTTATAATTTCTGTTCTTTTACATTTGCTGAGGAGTACTTTACTTCCAATTATGTGGTCAATTTTGGAATAAGTGCGATGTGGTGCTGAGAAGAATGTATATTCTGTTGATTTGGGGTGGAGAGTTCTATAGATGTCTATTAGGTCCGCTTGGTGCAGAGATGAGTTCAATTCCTGGATATCCTTGTTAACTTTCTGTCTCGTTGATCTGTCTAATGTTGACAGCGGAGTGTTGAAGTCTCCCATTATTATTGTATGGGAGTCTAAGTCTCTTTGTAAGTCTCTAAGGACTTGCTTTATGAATCTGGGTGCTCCTGTATTGGGTGCATATATATTTAGGAGAGTTAGCTCTTCCTGTTGAATTGATCCCTTTACCATTATGTAATGGCCTTCTTTGTCTCTTTTGATCTTTGATGGTTTAAAGTCTGTTTTATCAGAGACTAGGATTGCAACCCCTGCTTTTTTTTGTTCTCCATTTGCTTGGTAGATCTTCCTCCATCCCTTTATTTTGAGCCTATGTATGTCTCTGCATGTGAGATGGGTCTCCTGAATACAGCAGACTGATGGGTCTTGACTCTTTATCCAGTTTGCCAGTCTGTGTCTTTTAATTGGAGCATTTAGTCCATTAACATTTAAGGTTAATATTGTTATGTGTGAACTTGATCCTGCCATTATGATATTAACTGGTTATTTTGCTCGTTAGTTGATGCAGTTTCTTCCTAGCCTCGATGGTCTTTACATTTTGCCAAGTTTTTGCGATGGCTGGTACCGGTTGTTCCTTTCCATGTTTAGGGCTTCCTTCAGGGTCTCTTGTAAGGCAGGCCTGGTGGTGACAAAATCTCTAAGCATTTGCTTATCTGTAAAGGATTTTATTTCTCCTTCACTTATGAAACTTAGTTTGGCTGGATATGAAATTCTGGGTTTAAAATTCTTTTCTTTAAGAACGTTGAATATTGGCCCCCACTCTCTTCTGGCTTGTAGAGTTTCTGCCGAGAGATCTGCTGTTAGTCTGATGGGCTTCCCTTTGTGGGTGACCCGACATTTCTCTCTGGCTGCCCTTAAGATTTTTTCCTTCATTTCAACTTTGGTGAATCTGGCAATTATGTGTCTTGGAGTTGCTCTTCTGGAGGAGTATCTTTGTGGCGTTCTCTGTATTTCCTGAATTTGAATGTTGGCCTGCCCTACTAGGTTGGGGAAGTTCTCCTGGATGATATCCTGAAGAGTGTTTTCCAACTTGGTTCCATTTTCCCCCTCACTTTCAGGCACCCCAATCAGACGTAGATTTGGTCTTTTTACGTAATCCCATACTTCTTGCAGGCTTTGCTCATTTCTTTTTCTTCTTTTTTCTTTTGGTTTCTCTTCTCGCTTCATTTCATTCATTTGATCTTCAATCGCTGATACTCTTTCTTCCAGTTGATCGAGTCGGTTACTGAAGCTTGTGCATTTGTCACGTATTTCTCGTGTCATGGTTTTCATCTCTGTCATTTCGTTTATGATCTTCTCTGCATTAATGAGTCTAGCTGTCAATTCTTCCACTCTTTTTTCAAGATTTTTAGTTTCTTTGCGCTGGGTACGTAATTCCTCCTTTAGCTCTGATAAGTTTGATGGACTGAAGCCTTCTTCTCTCCTCTCGTCCAAGTCATTCTCTGACCAGCTTTGATCCGTTGCTGGTGATGGGCTGCGCTCCTTTGCAGGGGGAGATGCGCTCTTATTTTTTGAATTTCCAGCTTTTCTGCCCTGCTTCTTCCCCATCTTTGTGGTTTTATCTGTCTCTGGTCTTTGATGGTGGTGACGAACTGATGGGGTTTTGGTATAGGTGTCCTTCCTGTTTGATAGTTTTCCTTCTGACAGTCAGAAGGACTCTCTGTTGGTCTGTTGGAGATTGCTTAAGGTCCACTCCAGACCCTGTTTGCCTGGGTATCAGCAGCAGAGGTTGCCGAAGATAGAATATTGCTGAACAGCGAGTGTACCTGTCTGATTCTTCCTTTGGAAGTGTCCTCTCAGGGGTGTACTCCACCCTGTGAGGTGTGGGGTGTCAGACTGCCCCTAGTGGGGGATTTCTCCCAGCTAGGCTACTCAGGGGTCAGGGACACACCTGAGCAGGCAGTCTGTCCGTTCTCAGATCTCAACCTCCGCGTTGGGAGATCCGCGGCTCTCCCCAAAGCTGTCAGACAGAGTCGTTCACGTCTGCACCGGCTCCCGCTACTTCCCCTGTTGGTCTTCAGCTGTGCGCTGTCCCCAGAGGTGGAGACTACAGAGACAGGCAGGCTTCCTTGAGCTGCTGTGAGCTCCACCCAGTTCGAGCTTCCCAGCGGCTTTGTTTACCTACTTAAGCCTCAGCAATGGCGGGCGCCCCTCCCCCAGCCTCGCTGCTGCCTTGCGGATAGATCGCGGCAGACTGCTGTGTTAGCAGTGAGGGAGGCTTCGTGGGCGTGGGACCCTCCCGGCCAGGTGTGGGATATATTCTCCTGGAATGCCTGTATGCTTACAGCGCAGTATTGGGGTGGGAGTTACCCGATTTTCCAGGTGTTGTGTGTCTCAGTTCCCCTGGCTAGGAAAACGGATCCCCTTCCCCCTTGCGCTTCCAGGTGAGGCGATGCCTCGCCCTGCTTCAGCTCTCGCTGGTCAGGCTGCAGCAGCTGACCAGCACCGATTGTCCGGCACTCCCTAGTGAGATGACCCCAGTACCTCAGTTGAAAATGCAGAAATCACCGGTCTTCTGTGTCGCTCGCGCTGGGAGTTGGAGACTGGAGTTGTTCCTATTCGGCCATCTTGCTCCGCCCCATATACATATATTTTATAATATACATATATACCTATATATTATACACATACAGATATATAATATACTAAATATATAATATATACATGTATTATATATATTCTCACATATACATATACACACATATATGGATGTTTATATGTATATGTATGTGTGTATATGTATATAAAATGTCATAAATTCTGCGTAAGTGACCAAAATAGAAAGATGCCAGTGAGAACAATGTCTAGGAAGATCTGAGTTTTGAAACTAGTTATTAAAAATGAAAGGGGCAGTACATCCTTGTGGTTAGGAGTATTGTTCTGGAGTCAGCCTGAGTTTAAATCAGAGCTTCTGTTTCTCATGGGTGTGGGACACTCAGCAATTTGATCTTTTTTGTCATCTGTTAATCAAATGTATAAGTGTAACCTATCAGGCCATATATTGATTATAGAAACAATTCAAATAAATACTATAGTAAAAGCCTTATATTTCTATTGTGGTGTTAATTTGTTTATATTTTCCAAGTTTTGTTTTGGGTTATTTTGTCTTTTTCAGATTTCAACAGCAATATAAAAACATGACATTAGATTTGAATGTGCTGTACTCTGATAGTTAAAACAAAATTTGCAGGTGAGAGTAGAAGAGTCTGGTTTGGGAATGGAGTCTTGCAGAAGTTTTGACGATTGCCCTGAGGAATGCTGACTCCAGAGGGAAAGGGAAAGCCTGGCCTCCTATAACTGGCACCCAAACAATATAAGTAAATAAAGAATGGGCCTACAAAGCCTAATAACAAGGATTTCTTCCCACAGGGAAGACATGTAGTTATCTGTACCCAACTGAGTGATCTACTATGTGGATAACAAGTTTTTCTTCCAATGGGACCAGTCTTTGTGTTGCAAACTAAGAGGGGGAAGAAAAAATCCTGTGCAAGCAGAAGCCTCAGCTAGACACTTAATCATGGCCTTCTGGGGATACCAGTGCCCTTTATTGCTGACTTTTTTTTAATTTCTAAACTCCCTATGGCTCCATACTTTGGATAAGTTACTTGTTAGAAATAATGTTCTTTGCATTAAACATACATTTTCCTTACTGAAAACAGGCTCTGCTTTCTACTACAGATAGTGAGCTAGCTTCCTGACCTGACCTTTTGCTACTATGTCTTTTGGATTTCTGCCTTTGGCTGGAGTACAGATGGACCAGGTTTTTTTTTTTTTTTTTGGCTTGTGTTTTTGATAGAAAGCTTTATATATTTTCTGTTATATTCTTATTAGTTTATAAAAAAGCAGTTTTTAGAATTTTATCAATTTATAACAGAGAAATCTACCCCAAAGATTAATAAATAATGTTTAATCACCCTGAAATGACATGTATTAACTTTTATTGCATTTACAGTGAAAATAGTCCTTGCATAATGACAGATAACCTCAAGGTCACATTATTTTTTTATTTTGCATAAAACACACTAGGTTATAGTATTTTTCACGAATTGCAATGTGATCTAATTGATTATATAACGCTTTCATTAGAAGAAAACATGTAGTCTTAAAAATGCTATTAACATTATTGTAAAGATAAATACTCAGAATGAGCACGAACATGCAAAGTGATCAGAAATTACCTTGGGCTTTATGCATTTACTACAAATAGTAAAACGAAAGGTATCAATTTTTAACATTTCTAACTAAAAAGAATGTCTAGATTCACACCAATTATTTTGTCTATTTAACAATTAAAAGTTTAAAAAATTACATATGTCTCTATATGTGTGTGAGAGTAGCATTTCCATAAACGATCCCCATTTTAACCTATATGCCTTAAATCATCTCATTAGTCGATCAAGCTAGTATTGCAATAAAAATACTTATTTGCAAAGTTTAGTAATCTGCTTGTTAATCATATTGTTCATTTAGTGAATATTTTCATGAAAACTTGGACATTCTAAAGTCAGTGTTCTACTCATCAATCTTTAATGGCCAGATCTGTATGTGGAAACATACTAATAAGATGTCATTATTTAAATAACTTTTAGTAATGTCTAAGCATCCAATTTTCTAATCAATTGAAGAATAATGTATTCACATAGAAATACTTCTTCAGTATTCAAAACTAAAGTGTACAAAAATGTCAACTATCTTCAACTAAAGATATTTTTAGCTTTATATAACGAAACTAAATCTAAATCCACTAACCTGTGTGTAAACTATTATAACAAGAAAAAGAAAAACCAAGAATCTAAGGGTGCTGTTAAGACAAAAATATAAATCCTAATGAGTAACCAAGTGATGTAGATTGAATCAATATCTAAGAATCCTGGTTTTCTCATAATTAAAACTTCAAAAACACTTCTCTCTTTATTTTCATGTAGCAGTGACAAAAAAGTAGATAATATGAAAACTCTTACATACAAAATATTTTCATCAAATAGCCAATGGAAGAAAAGAGGAAGAAAAATGAAAGGATTATGCAGATTACATTATTTAGTGGAAGACAATTTGCAAAAGGAAGCCATCAACAAAGGGAGAGCTGGTAGTGTGACTTTTATTTTCACATATTTTGCATCTGCGTTTTGTTTTCTTCCTGTCAGATTTTTGTGGCAACCCATATTGTCCCTGGAAAAACTTTTAAAACTGCTACAGTCAGGCACTGAGGCCTTTTTGTTCTGTTCTGTTTTGTTTTAGGTGTTAGTAGTTGAAATATATAAAGAAATTTTTTTTTTCTTCAGCTTTTATTTTAAGTTCAGGGCTACCTGTGCAGGATGTGCAGGATTGTTACATAGGTAAATATGTGCCACAGTGGTTTGCTGCACAAATCATCCCATCGATGGCCTAGGTTTTAAGATTGCTGGGTCAAATAGTATTTCTGCCACTAGGTCTTTGAGGAATCACCACACTGTCTCTCATAATAGTAGAACTAATTTACACTCCCACCAACAGTGTAAAAGCATTCTTATTTCTCCGCAAACTTTCCAGTGTCTGTTGTTTTTGACTTTTTACTAGTAGCCATTCTGATTGGCATGAGATGCTCTCTCATTGTGGATTTGATTTGCATTTCTCTAATGATCAGTGATGTTGAGCTTTTCTCATATGTTTGTTGATCATATGTATGTCTTCTTTTGAGAAATGTCTGTTCATGTCCTTTGCCCACTTTTTAATAGGGTTTTTTTTTTCCTGTTATTTTGATTAAGTTCCTTGTAGATGCTGGATATTACCCTTTTTTGGATGGATAGATTGCAAAAATGTTCTCCCATTCTGTAGGTTATCTGTTCACTCTGATGATAGTTTCTTTTGCTATACAGAAGCGCTTTAGTTTAATTAGATCCCATTTGTCAATTTTTGATTTTGTTGCAATTGCTTTTGGCATCTCTCTCATGAAATCTTTGCCTGTGCCTATGTCAGATGGTATTGCCTAGATTTTCTCCTAGGGTTTTTATAGTTTTGGGTTTTACATTTAAGTCTTTAATCCATCTTAATTTTTGTATAAGGCGTAAGCAGGGGGTCCAGGTACAATTTTCTGCATATGGCTAGCCAGCTCTCCCAGCACCATTTATTAAATAGCAGTCCCTTCCTTATTGCTTGTCTCTGTCAGGTTTGTCAAAGATCCGATGGTTGTAGGTGTGGTCTTATTTCCAAATTCTCTATTCTGTTCCATTGGTCTGCATGTTGTCAAAAATCAGATGGTTGTAGGTGTGTGGTCTTATTTCTGAGTTTTCTATTCTGTTTCATTGGTCTATGGGTCTGTTTTAGTACCAGTATCATGCTCTTTTGGTTATTGTAGTCTTGAAGTATAGTTTCAAGTCAGGTAGTGTGGTGCCTCCAGCTTTGTTCTTTATGCTTAGGATTGTATTGGCTATTCAGGCTCTTTTTTTGGTTCCATATGAAGTCTAAGATAGTTTTTTCTAATTCAGTGAAGAATGTCCATGATAGTTTAATTGGAGTAGCATCAAATCTATAAATTACTTTGGGCAGTATGGCCATTTTCACAATGTTGATTCTTCTTGTCCATGAACATGGAATATTTTTCCATTTGCTTGTGTCCTCTCTGATTCCTTTGAGCAGTGGTTTATAGTTCTCTTTGAAGAGGTCCTTCACTTTTCTTGTAAACTATATTTCTAGGTATTTTCTTTTTTTAAGCAATTGTGAATGGAATTCACAATTATTTCATAATTTGGCTGTCTGCTTGCCTACTGTAGGTGTACAGAAATGTTAGAAATTTTTGCACATTGATTTTGCATCCTAAGATTTGCTGAAGTTTCTTATCAGCTTAAGAAGCTTTTGGGCTGAGATGATGGGGTTTCCTAGATATAGGATCATGTCATTTGCAAACAAAGATGGTTTGACTTCCTCTCTTCCTGTGTGGATGCCCTTTATTTCTTTCTCTTGCCTGATTTCCCTGTCTAGGACTTCCAATACTATGCTGAATAGGAGTGGTGAAAGAGGGCATCTCTGTCTTGTGCCAGTTTTCAAGGTGAATGTTCCTAGCTTTTGCCCATTCAGTATGATATTGGCTGTGGGTTTGTCATATATGACTCTTATTATTTTGAGGCATATTCCTTCAATATCTAGTTTATTGAGTTTTTAACATGAAGGGATGTTGAATTTTTTGAAGGCCATTTATGTGTCTGTTGAGATAATCATGTGGTTAGTTTGTGGTTTTGTTTATGTGATTAATCATGTTTATTGATTTATGAATGTTGAACTAACCTTGTATCCTGGGATAAAGCCTATTTGATCATGGCGGATAGGCTCTTTGATATGCTGCTGGATTTGGTTTGCTAGTATTTTGTTGAGGATGTTTGCATTGATGTTCATCATGGACACTGGCTTGAAGTTTTCTTTTTTTGTTGTGTCCCTGCTAGGTATGGTGCCAGAATGATCATGGCCTCATAGAATGAATTGGGCAGGAGTCCTTCCTTCCCATTTTTCTGGAATAGTTTCAGTATAAATGGTAATGGTAATGTACATCTGGTAGTTCCAAAAACAGTAAGTCGCTGCAGGTTACTTTGCATTTCATAAGACTTTATATAAACAGAATCATAGAATATGTACTATTTTTGTCTGACTTCACTTAGCATTTTTTTTTTTTTTTAGTTTAATCCATTTTGTGTATATCAGTTCTTCATTTCCATGGTTGGATGGCATTCTCTCATATGGATATGCCACCATTTTTTATCCACTCCCCTGTGGATGAGTAATTAGCTTGTTTTCAGTGGTACTCTGAACTTAGGGAGGGATGGAAGGGAAAGAAGGGGTATGGGGTAAAGGGGGTGAAAAGAGAGAAGAAAGGAATTTTTAAAAGGCATTAGATAACTCTCGAGGATGATACTCTGAACTTAGGGAGGGATGGAAGGGAAAGAAGGGGTATGGGATAAAGGGGGTGAAAAGAGAGAAGAAAGGAATTTTTAAAAGGCATTAGATAACTCTCGAGGATGATACATACATTAAACTATTTTGATTTTAGTGATGCATCGATGTATACATATGTCACAACTGGTTAAACTGTGCCCTTTAAATATGTGTAGTGTGTTATATCTCCACAAACTGTTAACAGTTAATGATGAGTCTATTTTTCATCCTGCTAATAAGTACACTTAATCTCCCATTTTTAGAAAAGCTCTAGACAGATATGATCTTATACATAACAGAATCAATATTTTCTTAGAGTTTATAATTATTTCTTATTTCATTCTAAAAATGAAAATTACATGCATAGTTTTTGTAAATTATACCTTTCTGTGAGCAAAGTATAATTTAACATGCAAAATATTCTTACAGGATGAACTGCTAAAACATCCAGTTTAGATTTCTCTCTCTGCCACCTGACTATAACACTTTGACATTTCTGCTTTCTACATAATGTCCTCAGGCAATTAATTTTCTCCTTTTTCATACAGGCTGTTTGTCCTGGTGGTATATTTTATTTTTACTTCATGGGAGTGGTAATGAATGTTTAATTTCATGATGCAAATACCACTGAATGTCATTCAAATACTTTTTTAAAATATAGATTTCATGATTCATTATATAGATTAAAATATTGCTAAAGTTATAACAACTGCTTCAGTGGATAAGACAGCTAATCGATACCCTCTAGTCATAACCTTAAGAGTTGATGAGTTATTCAGAATTTAGTTGATAGCAAACGCAATAATTTGTGTGCTATTTCTTATACTCTAGCAGGGTTTATGAGGCCTTAAAAGCATTCAGATGGCAATTTTGTGTTATTAGAGATAGTTTCTTGTACCTTATGGCCACTTGTCAGTGGCTGCTGAGCTAATCAACAATCATATTGAAATTAATCACTTGTTTGCATATTTCATAGATTCATAATACTGGAAATTAAACATTGACAAATATTTATAATTTAAAAATTTATGTTTCTTAAATATATGTGATAAATTTGTCTTTTATGTGAATATTTTGCATAGCTAATTTTTAATTTATGTTGTTCTTGAAGACTTGTTTCTATTTAGGTTGGCTATTTTTTTTTAGATTCTGTGTTTAGCAAACATTTATATTTCCTAAATCATATGTATAACTTTAAAAATGTATTCATGTGAAGAAAATGCAACACAGGCATAACTCGGAGATATCATAGGTTCAGTTGCAGATCACTGGAAATAAAGCAAACACTGCAATAGAGCAAGTCGCATTAATTTGCTGGTTTCCTGTGCATACAAAAGTTATATTTATGGTATCCTATAGTCTATTATGTGTGAAATAGCATTAGGTCCATAAAGCAAGCTACCAGGCAGAATTTTAAAATACTTTATTGCTAAAAAATGCTAACAATCATCTGAGCCTTCAGTGAGTAAAAATCTTTTTCCTGAGGGAGAGTCTTCTTGCCTTGATGTTGATTTCTGCTGACTGATCAGGGTGGTGGTTGCCAAAGATTGGGGTATCTGTGGCAGTTTCTTAAAATTAGATAACAATACAGTTGACCACTTTGATTTACTCTTCCTTTCATGAAAAGTTTCTCTGAAGCATGCAGTGCTGTTTGATAGCAGTTTGCCCACAGTAGAACTTCTTTCGAATTTGGAGTGAATCCCCTCAAAACCTGCAGCTGCTTTATCAACTAAGTTTATGTAATACTCTAAATTCTTTGTTGTCATTTGAACAATGTTCACAGCATCTTCACCAGAACTAGATTCATCTCAGGCATCTCAAGAAACCACTTTCTTTGCTCATCCAAAAGAAGCAACTCCTCATCTGTTAAAATTTTATTAAGAAATTATAATAATTCAGTAATGTCTTCAGGCCTCTTTTTTTTTTTTTTAGATGGAGTTTTGCTCTTATTGCCCAGGCTGCAGTGAAATGGCACAATCTCCGCTCACTGCAACCTCTGCTTCCTGGGTTCAAGTGATTCTCCTGCCTCAGCCTGTTGAGCAGCTGGGAGTACAGGCGTGTGCCACTATGCCCAGCTAATTTTTGTATTTTTAGTAGAGACAGGGTTTCGTTATATTGGCCAGGCTGGTCTGGAACTCCTGATCTCAGGTGATCCTCCCACCTCGGCCTTCCAAAGTGCTGGGATTACAGGCATGAGCCACCGTGCACGGCTGTTTTCTTGCTATTAAAACTATATCTGCAGTGATTTCCTCCACTGAAGTCTTGAACCCCTCAAAGTTACTTATGAGGGCTAGAAATAACTTATTTAAACTTCTGTTAATATTGATATTTCAACCTCTTTCTATGAAACATGAATGTTCTTAATGGCATCTAGAATAATTAATTCTTTGGAGAAGGTGTTCAATTTACCTTTCCCAGATCCATCAAAGAAATCACTATCTATGGCATTATAAATTTATGAAAGGTATTTTATTAAATAACAGGGCTCAATTGATATTTGAAATTACTCCTTGATTCATAGGCTCCAGAGTGGATGTTGTGTTAGCAGGCATAAAAACAATAATTTTAAGAAAGAAAAAAATTTATCTGAGGAATTCCAACCACTTAATTATCAGTCCCAGAGAGAAATGGGAATGAGGCAGCAGTCAACAATCTGCTTCCCCGCTTGAAGCTGCTTGCAGTATGTACTCTAGACTGTCACCACAAATCGCTGTAAATTAACCTAAGAATGCCACATGCTGGACACTATAGCCCATACACTCTAGTTCACAATGTATAGATAATCACTAATCATTGTCATTTCTGTAAACCATTAGGATTCCTAAAAAATAACTTTGTATCAGCCCTCTCCTTGTCTTTTTTGCCTCTAAAAACCTGCTTGTAACAAAGGCCAAATCGGGCTCATACCACAAGGTTACTTGGGTTGAGGCTTCCAAGCAGCTGCCTCATCTTGGTTCAAGTAAATTACCTAAAATTATATTTTGTGCCTTGGCTTCTTCCTTTACGTCAATAGTCTCCTTATACATCTTCATCAGAGCTCTTGGGTGAATAGGTGCGTTGTCAATGGGCAGAAACACTTTGACATTAATCTTTTTTTTTTCTGAGTAATAGGACTCAACAGTGGGCTTAAAGTATTCAGTAAGGCATGATGTAAAATGTTGTGCTGTCTTCCATGCTTTGTTGTTGCATTTATAGTGCACAGACAGAACAGATTTAGCATAATTATCAAGAGTCTAGGATTTTCTGAATGGTGAATGAATGCTGGCTTCAACTGAAAGTCACCAGCTACATTATTCCTGTTAGGAATTTTCTCTTTAGCTATGAAAGTTGCACATGGTATCTTCTTCCAATAGAAGCCTCTTTTATATGCCACTGAAAACCTTTTACTTATCAATAACCTTAGCTAGATCTTCTGGATCACTTGCTGCAGTTTCTATATCATCACCTTGTAACTAATGTTATAGAGATGGCTCCCTTCCTTAAACCTCATGAACTACCTGCTCCTAGCTTCAGTCTTTTCTTCTACAGCTTCCTCACCTCCCCCAGCCTTCATAGAATTGAAGAGAGTGAAGGCCTTGCTCTGGGTTAGGCTTTCGCTTAAGGGAATGTTGTGACTGATTTGATCTTCTCTTTAGTCCACTCAAACTTTCTCCATATTAGCAATAAGGCTGTTTTGCTTTCTCATCATTCATGCGTTCACAGGAGTAGCACTGTTAATTTTCTTTAAAAACTTTTCCTTTGCATTCAGAACTTTGCTAACTGTTTGACTCAAGTGGGCAAGCTTTCAGCTTATCTCAGCTTTTGACATGCCTTCCTCACTAAACTTAATAGTTTCTAGCTTTTGGTTTAGAGTGAGAGAAGTCTGACTTTCCTATTACTTAAACACTTAGAGGTCATTACAGGATTAACAATTGACCTAATTTCAATATTATTGTGTCTCAGGGAATAGGGAGGGCCAAAGAGAAGGAGAGAGATGGGGAAACTGCTGGTCAGTGAAGCAGTCAGAATATATACAACATTTATTGGTTAAGTTCACAGTTCTATATGAACATGGTTCTTGGTGCCTCCAAGCAATTACAATATAAACATCAAAGATCGCTGATCACGGCTCACCATAACAAATAGAATAATAATGAAAGAGTTTGAAATATTGTGAGAATTACCAAAGTGTGACACAGAGACAAGAAGTGAGCACAGGCTGTCGGGAGAATGGCACATGTAGACTTGTTTGATGCAGCATTGCCACAAACCTTCAATTTGTTAAAAAAAAAAAAAAAAAAAAGAAAAAAAAAGAAATGCAATATTTGAGAAATACAATAAAATGAAACACAATCAAATTACTTTCCCAACCCACAGAAGCAAATGCAGTATAAGTCCTGTTTTCAGGTAGGAGATCAAGGAGACTTCTGGTCTATATCTGGCCTTACTACCAGCTAGAAGTGTATGATTTCCTTCATTCCCAATTTTCCTACCTCCAAAAGAGGGGTTTGGTTAATTGACAAGTTTCTTTTGAACTCTAACAGTGTCATTAATTTTTGTTACTTTGGAACAGGATCCTTACATGTCCAAGTTACGTTTGAGGAGAAAAAGAACTCAGTTAATATTTTTGACAATAAAATATGAAAGTGACACAAGAATTCGAGGGAAAGGAATCTGAAGATTCAGGCTCACTAGTTTCCACAACGATTTACTCAGCAGAAAAATGAATACTCACTTGCTTCTCCAAACTTTTGCCACTGCAGACAAAACCCAAGGCACAAGAAGAGATTACAGTAAATTTTATGTCTCACATTAAAATCTTCCAAATATCTTCAATCTAATAATTTGTGCCAAAAGACATCTGATTTACAATTATAATTTCAATGTGTGAAAAGTACTTGTTTAGACTGTTTTTACTTTATTTTGGTTTTCTGATGGTTTGTTTGTTTGGAGCTCCCTTAGTTTCTACTCATTCAAGGTAAGTGACTAAAATGTAATGATTTTACTGATGTACTTTCCCATTTGCAATCAACTGGTGAGAAAGAATATGATCCATCAAAATTTGTACAAAAGAAAATATATTCTCTTTCATTTAAATGAGTTTCTATGTCAGAAACAAACAAACAAACAAAAAAAGATTTGGCAACTGAAAGAGTCAATTTCAACCACTACAGGCTAAAGTTAATTTCCTGCCAAGTGTTTTGCTTTCAAATGTAGAGCCCCACATAGCAACATTCCAAGTCTAGTGTTAAAAATTAAGCCAATCTCTAAAAAAGAAAAGGACTCTGATATTTGTGCTTTTGCAAATAAAATGCTGAGAGTAACTTTGGAATTACATTCTAAGACAGTCATCAAGGTTGATAGAATATATCATATATTAATGGAACAATTTAGATTAGAAAGGCAGGGGCTAGAAAAGTGGTTTGCCTGTGGAGGTCCCTGTGTTGATTGTTTCCTCTGGGAGATTACATTGCAAAGGGCTCTTATTATTTTCAAAGTAAGCAGAAGAAAAATGATTTTCTCAGTTCCCCAAAAATGTATTTATAAGCACAACACAACTACTAAATCATATTCCTCCAGGCTCATGTGGGTGAACAAGTATTTTGTTTTCTTTTTCTAAACATCTTTTTTTAAATCAAGAACAGATTACTATTGCAGAAAGAGTGAAAGTTATTTATTTCAAAACCAGGTGGCTGAAAGAGGGTTTACCAGGAACTATTCTTCAGACATGAACAAAGTTCTTTGCCCTTTTATATACAAAAGAAGATTGGAAAAAAAAGTAACATTTAAAAGCAATGCAATGGAAAAATAAAATCTGAAAGTATTCATACTTAAGGGTTTAGTTTTGGTTACATACATTTGGCCACATGACAGAAATTGCTTTATTTCTTTGTTTTCACCTTTTTTCTGCTAGTATGGGGCTAATTCTTATAAAATAGTATCATATAAATCTTACTATATCAAACAAGCAAAGACTTTCCCTATATAAAATATAAAAGCTGTTGTATCTTCTTCTTCACCCAAAGTCTAACTTTTAGGTAGGACAGAGTAAACATGCTTTTAAAAATGCATCCATTTTATTTAATTTTTTTTAGATAGAATAGGAATTAGTCCTTTATACTGTGTATAACATTTCTAAGATAGTCTCATTTGTGGTAGGGATAATTTGTTTTATAAATACTTTTATTTTTTATGCATAAATGGTGTTCTTATAATTTCTATTTACAAAATTATTTTATCACTATTTAAATTGATAATATGTGCATATTCTTTCTGATTGTTAACTTTTCATATTTCTCTTTCCAAGAGTTAACTTTTCACTATATAAGTATCAACTTCAAATGGTCAGTTTTTCCTGCCAATATCTGTGTGCACCCACAATCTAAGACCATATTATTCTACATGACTTCCACAGTTTTGAATGCACTAAGTCTCGTATAAGCACTAACTTTTTAAAATTGTGTCTTTTTTTTTTTTTTTTTTTTTTTTTTTTTTTTTTTTTTTTTGAGACAGGGTCTCAGTCTGTTGCTGGAGTGCAGTCAGTAGTCTCAGGCTGGAGTGCAGTGGTGTGATCTCGGCTCACTGCAACCTCCGTCTCCAGGATTCAAGCGATTTTCATGCTTCAGCTTCCCAAGTAGCTGGGATTACAGGTGTGAGCCACCATGTCTGGCTAACTTGTGTAATTTTAATAAGACAGGTTTTCACCATGTTGGCCAGGCTGTTTTCGAACTCCCAACCTCAGGTAATCCACTTGCCTCGACTTCCCAAAGTGCAGGATTACAGGCATGAGCCACCATGCCCGACCAGATCCTCTCTTTTCAATATGTCTTTTTAGTAACTTATTTTGAGACTTGAAGAGGAACTTTCTCTCACCTTTACTATTTATTGGACTAACTGTTTTATAAATGGGTAACTCTAAGGTACACAGAAAAGGTGCAGAATTACCATGGCACAGGAGTGTTCTCTCTGTTCCCACTGTTTTATAGGAACAGTGAAACTGCATGGTCACTCCATGCTTTTCCTGCTTCTCTGGAAGAATGTTTACTTCAACAAATATTTTGTTTCTTCTATGTGTAAGACTTGTGTGTTAGGTACTATATCCAAACTACACTTTTCCTTCAAAGTCCAAATCAAGTTTATAGTTTCAGCCATATGTTTACTGGACTCTTTGTCCCAAACTCTCTTTCACTTTCTGAAATTGATCTGTTCACATATATAGTAAGCCATAATTACATTTGTGTACCATTCTCTAATTGCTTTCTTTAAATATGCCTTATTTTGCTCATTATTTTGTAAAATTGAGAAGATTCTGCTGCTACTTTTGTATCTCTACCACAAATGAGACTTAGAGTACATAATGGATACTTATCATTGATCAATACTTTTCAGCCTAAATCATTAGCTAAGTCACTGTTGACTTAAGACCTGTCTAAGCCAAGTCACTGTTGAATCCACATAAATATATTGAAAGTTTCTCCCAGATTTTCTAGAATAGCCAAATATCCTGTCTAGTTGCCCATAGGAATATACGCATTTTTGTCAAAATGTACATTTCAGTTAGGTTTGGCAAATATGTTAATTATAATATGGACATTAAATTGGTATCTAAGTTCATACATAACTTGTGGGTTGTCCCAAATATGGTTCTCTAGAGGAACTTGAGTCACTTTCTAAACATGATAAAGAGTTGATAGAACAACTTGCATAAAGATAACACGGACTCATAGAAACAACAGAAATCAACGATCAAATCCATTTCTGTAGTAAAGGGAGAGAATTATGAATATTCCTTAAATACCAGAGAAACATACACACTAAATTATTAATAAATAGAAAGCATGAAATGACATGAACATCAAACTGATAAAGAACTTAACAAGGGAAAGAACTGACATTTAAAGTTAACTTACGCTATCATAAACACTATAGACTACATTGTTAACTATGTTTTCTTCTCCAAGGGAAGGCTGAGGAGAAATAAGCTGTGATCCTATACAAGCCATTTATTCTTTTTCTAACTGTTGCATAATCTATAAAATGAATCTAGAACCTGTATTCCATAAGCTGCTGGACTTGGTTTGCAGATTTCTGAATTATTCATCAGATGAAAATCTAGAAATATATTTAAATTAGATCAGATCAGAGGACATTGCTTTGATTAAAATATGTGTGTGTAAGATTGCAGTCCTACCGCTCCATAAGTTTGTCCAAAGTACTCCACAACATGTCTGCACACTGTCAATGCTCAAGTAGGCCATTTCTAAGGGCTCCTTACATCACAAACTAAATGATTCCATCATTCTATTCTGATTTATTTGGAGCCTGCCTCCATCTGTCTAATCTTAGACCAGACCAGCCTTTGCATGTTAGAAAGCCAAGAAGCTGTTTGCCCGTTTATTGGTGTTTGCTTGGTTTCACAGTGACATCAGCTTATAAAAAGGCTAACTCTATAAAAGACTGAAATTAAGGACCCACAAAAAGAATTTCCAGTACTTGTCATTTCTGCTGTATTCTGAATGACTCATGCCTCCCAACAAGATCCTGAATTTGGAAGCTGTATATTCAAATGCCAGAAGGATTTAGATGTGAATGTGCAGACAGATGCATAAATAAAATGACTATCACTGACTTCTTATTTTTCTTCATAAAATAAGTGCTGTGATTCTGGCTAATCTTGTCACAGCCATTGTACCATAAAAGAAGGTATTATTTGAAAATTGAAATCAATCAACTTTTTATACACATCTAAGATTTGCTCTACCGGAACTTGTGGATGTACTTAGGAATGCAGTATTTGAAACTAAGGGGAAAAATGTTGAGGCACATTGGAAAGAAATCTATAGCATTTCTCCCTTAGAGAAAGAAGAAATAATTTTTAAAAGAAAATGATTTTGCAGACTTTTTACTATCAGTATTTATCCTTATTTTTCTCCTGCATAGATGAACAGACCAAATTGGATTACTTTTTTGGGGTTTTTAGGACCTTTTCTTTTTTTACCCTCTAGTTTATTTTATATATAATTACCATAAAACAAATACCATTTAGGTCACTTAACTAGTGAACAACATACAAATGTTTAATTTCTCCAGGATCTGGCTTCAGTACACTTTTCAGTCTGTTCCTCAGGGTGCTCCTATACGTAGCTTATGCTCCTGTCAAGGTTTATGACTCATTATTACTATTAATACCCATTTTTTTTTCTCCTCTGCACCTTGTTCTAACTCTTCTTCCAGGAATGCTATTCTCATAGTGCCACATGTTTATATTTTAGTCAACATGAAAGGCTCAACTTATTAGCCTTCTCTGGTCACTTTTGACAAAACTAATTTTTACCAGACATGAACCCCCATTGTATTTTATTCTTTACATATAACCTATATCAATTTCTTAATTTCTTCCTTGCATTTATGCCTTGTCTTTAGTATAAATTTATTGAAAACGCAGATAATGCATTCGTTTCAGCATCCTGCTAGAATTTAACAAATTTTCTGGTGCAGAGTAGACATGCAATGTACTTGCATGTATTTTTTAAAAAATATCTTCCCCTAAGATATAGGCAAAGTAACTCTAGGTGTAGTCAAAGTATGATCCTGTGCAGAAGCAGATGATTGGTGCTCAGAGTGTGTGAATCAGCAATAAAAATATACCATCCAATTCTAATAATTTCCAGAGAATAATAATTTTCCATAACCATTGCACAACTCTATACTACATACTGTGATAGTAATGGGAAGAAGAAACTCAGCTCTCTTTTTGAGTTCTCTGGAGTAATGGGCAAGTTTATTTTGTACAAAGTCATCAAGAAAAAGTGAACTTATTTTCTTTTATGTAATTTCAAAATTGTGCTTCTGATAATTAATTACAAAACACATTCCCTCAAGAGTGATGGTCAAGCGCAAGAGGGTAATGTTAATGGGGCTTTTATTATTATTGGCTTGTCAAGGACAGTAGCTACAACTGTGTTAGTCTTCCCTTACCATGTTTTGATATATATTGAACCAAATTGTTCTACTGTCACATATAATTTTATGAACAGTAAAATATGCTGTATTAGCAGAATTTGGATTGCTGAAAAAGTCAAATTCAGATTAGCTTAGTCTTTGGAATTAAGTGCTTTAACATATCTCTAAGTGTCTTTTGCATGGTATCTCAATTTTAGATGCATAAATTCTATCCATAATACTATGCTTCTTAAAAACAGAATGAATAAAAGTTAGTGATTTAGTATCTATGATTAGGTAGCACACCTCTTTATAATAGCACCTTAAAGAAAGGGTAATTTCCTATTTGATACTGTTTACATTAAATGACATCTGCTCAATGTTAATTTGTTATAGTTCCCATTTCAATTAATAATCAATTCTGAAAGATTACAGGTTGAAATATTAAAGCATTCTATTGGTCTAGATCATAGTAGAGAATACACTGGCATATAAAAGATCTCTTAGGATGCTGCTCTTAGCACATACATTTTTTAAAGCGCATATTTTATTAAAACATAAGTTACACACAATAAGGGAACAAATCATAAGGTTAATGAATTTTCATGAAGTAAACACATCCTTATAGCCAGCAACCTGATCAATAAATAGAACTTTAGAGGAGTAGGCATAACAAGATAGCTAAATAGAATCCATCAGTGATTTTTAACTCCTATAGGAATAGCAAATTGAGCAACTATCCTCACCAAAAAATAACTTCATAAGACCAGAAAACCAGGCGAGCAATCACAGTACCTGGTTTTAACATCATATTAAGGAAAGAGCCACTGAAGAAAGACAGTCTTGAATTGTGGAGACCACCCTTCCCCCATCCCGCAGAAGTGTCTGCATAGCATGAAGAGAGAATCTGTGTGCTTGGGGAAGGGAAACTTCAGGGATCCAGGGACATTGCATTGGAACTCAGTGTTGCTCTATTACAGCAGAAAGCAACACAAGGCATAATATGGCCTGCACTCATGGTGGGAGCATTTAGACCAGCCCTAGCCAGAGAGGAATTGTCCATCCCCGAAGTCAGAACATAAGTTATGGATAGCCCCATCAACATGGGCTAAAGTGCGCTGGGGTCCTATACAAATTTGAAAGAAAGTCTAAGCCACAAGGAATGCAATTCCTAGGCAAGTCCTGGTGCCATGCTGGGCTTGGAGTCAGTGGACTTGGTGTACACACAACCTAGTGAGACACCAGCTTGGGGCAGCCAAGGGAGTGCTTATGTTACCCCTTCCCCAACCCTAGATAGTGCAGCTCACAGTTTAGGAAGACACTCTTTCCTTCCACTTGAGGAAAGGATAGGGGAGAATAAGAAGGACATTACCTTTCAACTTGGATACCAGCTCAGCCACAGTAGAGTAGGGTACCAGGCAGAGTTTTAAGGCCCCCATTTCAGACCAATATCCAAGAGGGAGCGTTCAGGCCAGAACTAGCCAGAGTGGAGCTCCCCATCTCAGTTGTCAGAACTTGAGTTCCACTAAGCCTCATCACCACTGGCTAAAGCACTCTGGTGTCCTAAATAAACACAAAAAGCATTCAAGACCACAAGGAATGCAATTCTTGGGCAAGTCTTGGTGCTGTCCTGGGTTCACAGGGCACATGACCTAGTGAGACACCAGCCAGGGCAGCCAGGAAAGTGCTTGCACCACCCTTCCCCTGACCCCAGGCAGTGCAGCTAACATTTCCAGGAGAGACTATTTTCTTCCACTTGAGCAGAGGAGGGGGAGAGTAAAGAATTCTTTGTCATACAACTTGGATAACAGCTTAGCCACAGTTAAAATAAAGCACCAAGCAGAGTCCTGAAGCCCCCATTCTAGGCCTTAGCTCTTGGACAACCTTTCTAGACACACCTTGAGCCAGGAGGGAGCCCATTGCCTTGAAAGAAAGGACCCAGTTCTTTCTTGGGTCTTGAATATGCATCAGCAGGATTCAGGCATTACCCACCACTGGCCTGGGGTGGGCGTGAACATGGGGCAAGACTTATTCCACTTGATGAAAGGAAAGAGAAGAGTAAAAAGGACTTAGTCTTGCAACTTGGGTATAAGCTCAGCCACAGTAAACTAAAGCACTAAGTAGATTCCTAATGTTCCTCACTTCAGGCCCTAGCTACCAGACAGCATTTCTAGACCAACCCTGGGCCAGAAAGGAACCTGTTGCCCTGTTGGGAAAGACACAACCCTGGCTGGCTTTACCATCTGCTGACTAAAGAGCCCTCGGACCTTTAATAAATTTCAATCGTAGCTAAGCAATAGTCAGCACAGGCTTTGGGTGAGGCTCAGTACTGTGCTAATGTCAAATCTGACCCTGCATGGTCTTAGTGTGGTGGACACAGGGATTACTGTTTCACTCCTCTCCAAACTCCAGGCAGGACAGCATGGAGAAAGAGACTCAGTTAGTTTAGAGGAAAGTAAGGGAAGATAACAAGAGACTCTGAATGATACTCTGGGTAATTCTCCAGGATAGTAGCCAAGATGACCAGGGAAGTATCTCTACAAGTCAATAAGAGTCACAGTGTTACTGGGCTTGGGGCACCCTCTAATGCAGATATGGCTGCAGGGACCAAACTTAGATCACAACACTCAGTTCCCTTTGAATACATGGAAACTCTTCTAAAGAAAGACGTGTACAACAAGCCCAGACTGTGATGACGACAACAAATACCCAAGTCGTCAATGCCCACACATTGATGAACATCCACAAGCATCAGAATCATCCAGAAGATCACGACCTCACAAAACAAACCAAGTAAGGCACCAGTGACTAATCCTGGAGTGTCAGAAATATGTGACCTTTCAGACAGAGAAGTTAAAATAGCTGTTTTAAGAAAGTTAAACAAAATTCAAGATACCACAGATTAGGAATTAATTATATGAGATAAATTTAATAAAATGATTTAAATACTTTAAAAAAATCAAATACATTCTGAAGCTGAAAAATTTAATTGCTATACCAAAGAATGCATCAGAGTCTCTCAATAGCATATTTTTTTTTAACAGAAGAAAGCAAAAGTGAGCTTAAAGACTGTCTGAAAATGTATACACAGAGGAGAAAAACAAAAAAAGAATATAAAATAATTCAACGTGCCTATGAGATGTAGGAAGTAGCCTCAAAAGGGCACATCTAAGTTACTGACCTTAAAGCATAAGTAGAGAGATTGGACTAGAAAGTTTATTCAAAGGGATAATAACAGAGAACTTCTCAAACCTAGAGAAAGATATCAATATCCAAGTACAAGAAGGTTATCAAATACCATGCAGATTTAACCCGGAT
The DNA here is from genome assembly GCF_007565055.1 of Rhinopithecus roxellana. NCBI lineage: Eukaryota > Metazoa > Chordata > Mammalia > Primates > Cercopithecidae > Rhinopithecus > Rhinopithecus roxellana. The sequence continues at coordinate 118,858,665 of NC_044554.1, read as the reverse complement.
AAAACTATCTCAAAACATTTAGTAATCAAGCTCCCAAAGGCAAAGGAGAAAGAAAGAATCCTAAAAGTGACAAGAGAAAAGAAACGAATACATACAAAGAAGCTCCAAAATATCTGGCAGCAGACTTATCAATAGAAACCTTACAGGTTAGGAGAGAATCGCATGACATATTTTAAATGCTGAAGGAAAAAATATTTTCTTTTAGAATCAATTGTTCCAGGAAAATATCCTTCAGACATGAAGGAGAGTTAAAGACTTTCCCAGACAAACAAAAGGTGAAGGATTTTATAAACAGGAGACCTGTTTTGCAGGAAACGCTAAAGAGAGCTATTCAACATGAAAGAAACAGATGTTAATAAGCAATAAGAAATCCTCTAAATGAAAAAGCTCACTGGGAATAGCAAGCACAAAGGAAAATACAAATATCATAACACTGTAATTGTTGTATCTAAACTTCTCATATAAAGAGTAGGAAGACTTAAAGATGAAATGATTAAAAATGATAACTGACAACTTTTCAAGATATAAACAGTATAATAAGATGCAGAAAGAAACAAAAGTCAAAAAGTGGAAAGATGAATTTAAAGTGTAGAGTTTTTATTAGTTTTCACTTTGAATGTTTTATTGTTTGTTTTGCAATCAGTGTTGCCCTCAGTTTAAAATGATGGGTTATAAGAAGTAATTTGCAAGCTTCATAGTCCTCTCAAATTTTAAAAACTACAACAGATACACAGAAAATAAAAATCAAGAAATTAAAATATAGCACCATAAAAATAACTTTCATAAGAAGGAAGACAGAGAGGAAGGAAGAAAGGAAGGAAAGAAACCACAAAACCACCAGAAAAAAATTAAAAATGGCAGGAGTAAATCCTTGCTTATCAATAATAACCTCAACTGTAAATGGATGAAGCTATCCAATCAAAAGACATAGAAGATGTAAATGGATGAAATGCAACCCCAACATTCTGCTGCCTACAAGAAATATACTTCTCCTATAAAGACACACAAAGACTAAAAATGAAAGAATAGAAAAAGATATTTCATGCAAATAGAAGCCAAAAAGCAGGAGCAACTATACTTACAGCAAATAAAATAAATTTCAAGACAACAAACAAAAAAGGAAACAAAAATGTCATTAAATGTTGATAAAGAGGTCAATTCATCAAGAGGATATAGTAATTATAAATATAAAACAAATATTACTAGGGCTAAAGAGAGAGACCTCAACACAATAATAACTGGATAATTCAACACCCCATTTTCATCACAGAACAGATCACCTAGACAGATAATCAACAAAAAACCTAAGACTTATTCTGCAGTATTGACCAAATGGACCTAATAGATGTCTATATAACGTGTCATTCAATGGCTGCAGAATACACATTCTCCTCAGCACATGTATCATTCTTAAGGATATAACATGTTTGGCCACAAAACAAGCATTAAAACATTCAAAGAAATTGAAATCACATCAAGTATCTACTCTAACCACAAGGGAGTAAAACTACAAATCACTAACAAGAGGAACTTCAGAAACTATACAAATGCATGGTAAGTAAACAATATGCTTCTAAAAGACCAGTGAGCCAGTGAAGAAATTAAGAAGAAAAATTTTAAAAATGTCTTAAATGAAAATGAAAACACAACACACCAATACCTATGAGATACAGCTAAAGTAGTACTAAGAGGAAAGTTTATGTTATAGCTATAAATGCTTATGTCAAAAAAGAAGATAAACTTCAAATAAACAACCTAATGATGCATCTTACAGAACTAAAAAAGCAAAAGCAAACTATTCCTAAAATTAGTAGAGAAAACATAAATCAGAGCAGAAATAAATTTGAACAAAAAATACAAAATATCAATGAAGTGAAAAGTTTCTTTTTGAAAAGATAAACAAAATAAGCAAAAGCTTAGCCAGACTAACAAAAAAGAGAGAAGACTGAAGTAAATAAAATCAGAGAGGAAAAAGGAGATATTACAACTAATGCCACAGAAATTCAAAGGATCATTACAAAATACTATGAGCAATTATATGCCAGTTAATTTGAAAACCTAGAAGAAATGGCAAAATTCTACATATATACAACCTACCAAGATTGAATCATGAACAAATTCAAAACCTGAGAAGATTAATAACAAATAATGACATCGAGGCTGTAATAAAAAGTCTCCCACCAATAAAAAACTTGGGATCAGATAACTTCACAGCTGAATTACACCAATTGTTTAAAGAACTAATACCAATCCTATTCTAACTATTCCAAAAAATAGAGAGAAATGAAATACTTCCAAACTCATTCAATGAGGTCAGTATTATGCTAATACCAAAACCAGGCAAAGAAACATGAAAAGAAAAAAAAGAAAGAAAGAAGGATGGATGGAAGGAAGGAAGGAAGGAAGGAAGGAAGGAAAGAAGGAAGGAAGGAAGGAAGGAAGGAAGGAAGGAAGGAAGGAAGGAAGGAAGGAAGGAAGGAAGAAAAAGAGAGAGAAAGAAAAGGAAAAGAAAAGAAAAGAAAAGAAAAGAAAGAGAACCACAGGCCAATATTTCTGATAAACACTGATGCAAAAATCCTCAATAAAATATTTTTAAAAAACAAATTCAACAACACATTAAAAAGATCATTCATCGTAACCAAGTGAGATTTATCCCAATGATGAAAAGATGGTTTAACATATGCAAGTCAGTCAATGTGCTACATCCTATCAACAGAATGAAAAATACAATCATATGATCATTTCAATTGATACTGACAAGACATTTCATAAAATTCAACCTCCCTTCATGATGAAAAACAAATCCCTCAAAAAACTGGGTATGGAATGAACATACCTCCACACAATAAAAGCTGTATATGACAGACCCACAGCTGGTATCATGAATTGGGAAAAACTGAAAGCCTTTCTTCTAAGATCTGGAGCACAACAAGGAGGCCCACTTTCAGCACTGTTATTCGACATCATACTGGAAGTCCTAGCAGTTAGAATGAGAAAGAAATCAAGAGCCTCCAAACTTGATAGGAAGTCAAATTATCCTTGTTTTCAGATGATATGATCTTATATTTGTGAAAAATCTAAATACTCCACCAGAACCTATTAGAACTGATCAACAGATTCATTAAAGATGCTGGATACAAAGTCATTACAGGAAAATTGGTAGCATTTAAATGTGGACAATATGAAAAAGAAATCAAGAAAGTAATCCAATTTACAAAAGCTATAAATAAAATAAAATACCTAGGAATACATTTAACCAAATTAGTGAAAGATCGCTACAATAAAAATTATAAAATATTGATGGAAGATATTGAAAAGGACACAGAAAGTGAAAAGATATTCTATGCTCATAGATTGGAAGAGTTAATATTGTTAAAATGTGCATAATGCCAAAAGCAATCTACACATTGAATGCATCCCTACCAAAATAACAATGAACCTCTTTGCAGAAATAGAAACAGTAATCCTAAAATGTATATGGAACCACAGAGCTAGAATAGCCAAAAGCTATCCTGAGCAAAAAGAACAAAATTGGAAGAATCACATTACTAGCTTCAAATTATCTTACTGAGATATAGTAACCAAAAGAGCATGGTACTGACATAATAACAGACAAACAGACCAATGAAATAGAATGGAGCACCCAGAAAAAAAATATCCGTACATCTACAATGAACTCATTTTCGACAAAGTTGTCAAGAACATACATTAGGGAAAGGACAGTCTTCAATAAATGGTGCTGAGAAAATTGGATATCCATATGCAGAAGAATAAAACTAGGCCCCTATTGCTCATAATATGCAAAAATCAAAACAAAATGAATTAAAGACTTAAGACCTCCAACAATAAAAATATGAAAAGAAAACTTTGGGGAAACTCAGAAGGTCATTGGTCTACGCAAAGATTTATTGAGTCATACCCAACACACACAGGCAACCAAAGTGAACATAGATAAATAAGATCACATCAACTTAAAAAGCTTCTTCATGGCAAAGGGAAACAATCAATGAAGTGAAGAAACAATGCACAAAATGAGGGAAAATATTTGCAAACTATCCATCTGATAAGCATTTAACAACTAAAATATATAAGGAGCTCAAACAACTCAAAAAGAAAAATAATAATTCAATTTAAAAATTGGCAAACTATCTAAATAGACATTTCTCAAAAGTAGACATAAACATGGCATACAGGTATATAAAAAGGCACTCAACATCCTTGAACATCATAGAAATGCAAATCAAAACTAACATGAGTTATAGTATCACCCTAGTTATGTGGTTTTTTATACAAAAGACAGGCAATAACAAATGTTGGCAAGGATATGGAAAAGGGAACCCTCATACCCTGTTGGTGGGTATGTAAATTAGTACAGCTACTACGGAGAGTACTATGGAGGTTCTTCAAAAAAGCAAAAATACAACTACCATAAGATCCAGCAATGTAACTTTTAAGTATATACCCAAAAGGAAGTAAATGAGTATACTGAAGAGATATCTACACTCCCATGTTTATTGTAGCACTATTCACAGTAGGTAAAATATGGAATTAACTTGTGTGTCCATCAACAGAGGGATAAGGAAAATGTGGTATATGCACAATGGAGTACTATTCAGTCATAAGAAGGAAAGGGATGAGATCCTGTTATTTGCAACAACATAGATGGAACTGTAGAATACATTAAGTGAAATAAATAAGACACATAAAAACAAATTTTGCATGCTCTCACTCATTTATGGGAGCTAAAAATTAAAACAATTGAACTCGGAGATGGAGGTAGGATGGTTAGCAGAGGGTGGGAAGGGTAGTGGGTGGTGTGATGGGACGAAGTGGGGATTGTTAATGGGCAGAAAAGTATATAGTTAGATAGAATAAATAAGACCTAGTACTTGATAGCACAAAAAGTTGTATACAGTCAACATTGATCTCTTATACATTTTAAAAGAACTAAAACAGTATAATCGGAATGTCTGAAACACAAAGAAATGACAAATGCTTGAGGTGATGGATCCTCACTTACCCTGATGTAATTACTACACATTGAATGCCTGTAACAAAATATCTCACCTACCCCATAAATATATATACACCTACTAAGTACCTGTAAAAATTAAAAATATAAATAAAAATATCATTTGAACATTAAAAAATGAGAAATAGAACATTGTTAGAGTTCTGTAATATCCATCATGGTGTGTCACAGTCCCTTTGCATTGTAAGAATCACTACTCTAACTTTTCATTCCACTATAGGCCAATTTTGCTTGTGTGGATTAGATACATAGCTAGATGATGGATGGATGGATGGATGAATGGATGGATGGATGGATGGAGAAATGGATGGATGATTGATAGATAGATAGATAGATAATGGATAGATAGATAGATAGATAGATAGATAGATAGATAGATAGATAGATAACAGGCGGACTTATCAGCATATGTGTCTGGTTTCTTTTGCTCACATTTGTGGTTTTTCCAAGCCATTCATATTACTGCCTGTGATTATATTTTGTTCATTTCACTCTGATACAGTATTCTATTTTAGAAATATAGCACTATTTGTTTATCTATTTCATTCTTGAAGCACATTCAGGTTAATTCCAGTTTGAAACTAAATTGAACAAAGCTGCAACAAATATTCTTTGTTTTCTAAAGTGGGATTGCTGAGTCACAGGGTATACATAGGATCAGCTTTATTAAATACTTGATGTATAGATTTAGCATAATTAGTTTCATACTTATGTGATATTCTAAAATTTAAGATAATTTAACTTAGTCAAATATTAAAAATCAAGTAAATTTTAAAAAGCTACCTCTATAATAATTAATAAATACAGGGAAGAGAGGAAATTACTGTGGAATGGTGTGGGGTGGATTATAAAGTAAAATCTCATAATGTTGAATCTAGCTTTATAAGGCGAGCCAGACACATGTTTCACACAGTCAGGGATTAACTTTTTGAGTCAAAGAGGTATTACCATTAATTTTAGGTCCTTTGTTAAATAATGTGAAACAGAAAGGTTCAAAGGATTCATTCATACCCCAGGAGGGCTCATGCAGCAGCCTCATTTTTTTTTTTTTTTTTTTTTGTAATCACTGCCCTGAATTATCATCTCTCGAAGCCCTGGTTTTCTATGGTACCACTAGACGTACTCCTTACCTTCTGTTGAATGCATTTTCACCAAGTACTGTGATGAAATTAGCTCTGCTTATTAAAGCTTATTCCTTTTGAGGGCAGCTGAGAGTGAAATATACACTACTAGTGCATCAAAATGTTTACTTAAATGTTTATTCTAGTCAAAGACCAATTTCAAAGCTAAGATCATGTTTTATTACTTCAAAATGAGATGGAAAAAGGAAGATTCAAATGATTTAAATTTCAAATTATAAGTGAGATACAATTCCCTGAGTTTTGCCTAACCATAATAAATTCTGGTTATTTATAAATACCTATATTTCAATTTTCAAGTTCTACAAGGGTATATTAACAACATTAAATTTGCTACATTGCTATAAAACATGACAGAAAGAAATTTTTAGTTTACTGTATTCAGGAAGGAGAAAAAGTGGCTGTGCAGTTAGGAAAACACTTGACAAGGCAAAAGAACAGAATTTCATAGGAGGGAAAAATCAATAAGGAGTATGGTAGGTGACCTCCTATGTACAGATTGACTTGACTGACATAGCCACAATCACTCTCAACATGATTTTGGCTTAACTGAAGTGCATACGTGGGATATCTTGCTAAACATTTTGAAAGGTAGATTATACTAACTGCTGTCATTTTCTCACTTCCCATTTACTCTTTTACTACTGCAAACTGGTGCCCTCTTCCATCTTTTGCTGGAACTATTCTCTTGAATGTTGTCAAAAAGTCATATTTTACAAATCAAATGACATACTCTAAATCCTCATCCAGATATTCTAGAATGTTCTCTCTTCAATTGGTCTCTGAGTGTCATAGTTACTAACTCACAACCTGTCATGCTTCCTTTCTTTGTCTGATTTTATTATATAGTGCCAAGAACTCAAAGTGCCCTTTCAGCTATAGGGTTTGATGAGACCATGACATCTTTTGCCAATCACCCCTTACTTTAGGTTAATTATACAACAAATCCATTTCTCTAAGTGTCAGGGACTGTCTTTCAAATAGATCCTTCTGTGATTTCAAAATCCTATTGTTTGGCATCTCAGAGTTCCCCCAAGTCTAAAATAACTCAATGATTAATTAGAGAAAGCAACCGTCTTTCAGGATTAAGATCTGATTTCAAAATAAGATGACCCAGGCTCAGATCGCATTTGCCGACACTAGCTATTGGGAATTTGAACAAATTAATCCCCCAAAGCCATAGTCTTTTAATCTATAATAATATGGAGCTGCCCACACATGGGGATCATACCCGTAATCCCAGCACTTTGGGAGGCCAAGGCGCGTGGATCACTTGAGGTCAGGAGTTTGAGACCAGCGTGGCCAACATGATGAAACCCAGTTTCTACTAAAACTACAAAAATTAGCCAGGTGTGGTGGCATGAGCCTGTAGTCCCAGCTACTCTGGAGGCTGAGGCAGAAGAAATGTTTGAACCCGGGAGGTGGAGTTTTCAGTGAGCTAAGATAGCGCCACTGCACTCCACCCTGGGCAACAAAGCAATACTCTGTCTCAAAATAATAATAATAAGAAGGAGCTATTATTTGTGCCTACTTCACTGAGTTACTACAAGGAACAAATAAAGTAATAGATGTAAATGCCCTAATGACTTGCATACTTTGAACCCCAAATAATTTGTTACTGCTGCTGTTGCATTTTTAAACAGAAATTTACACAATAACCACATGTTATAAATTGACCAGAAACCACAGTTCAGTTCAGGCTAGAGGCAGACCAGCCTCACAGGTCATTCATATAAACACTTTTCTTCCTGGTGCATTTTATTCCATAGTGTTAATCCTACCAAGAATAAGCCCAGGGTTTGATCATGCCAGATTTTTTGGGTAAATAATGCAAGGCCAGGAGATGTTTGTTTTTGGGCTGAGAGGTGAAAGATGAGTAAAAAAATGGTTGGTTTTTGAATGGGCAAAGTATTGTTGAAGCAGAGGAAACCCATCTGTGAACTGTGAAGGCAGAAGAACAGAGGTAACTTGGGAAAGCCCACTGGCAGAGTGCTGCTGCTGGTGGCACCTGTAGGGGAGAAAGTGTTGAAGCAGAGCTGAGTGTTCTGTTTTCCTTCAAACAGTTTAATGGGGATCATGTGACTTTTTCTTTACAAACCTACCACCACAGCAAGGACCTCAGGGAAAACCAAATAAACAAGCACATAAAAAGCAACAAGAAAACAAAAACTTCAGCCTCAGTAAGAGGCTGTGTTACAAAGCTTGATTCTGCTGGAGACTCACGAGTCCTTCTACTGAAGGAGGTAGACTGTCCAACACTTCTCCCTACAATTTCCTCAACTTCAATATTCCCAGCTCACTGCAGATAAAAACTAAAAGAAAGAAACCTCTACTTTTCACATTTCATGGGCTTAATAACAATGATTTACCCATGCTCAGGGAGTTCTAGAAGTAGTTTGTCATTTGTGTTCACTATTGCAAAGAACAAGGTCATAGTTTCTGCATCTACAAAGGCAATGGATTGACACTTTCATTGGTTAGGTAAATCAATTCGGGCCATGACATAAAACTTAAAATATCACTGTGGCCTAAATGAGATAAAATGTCCATTTTTCCCTATTTTGAAATGAGTAAAATTTTGTATTTCTGGTCATACCTATTTCAACTTGAAATGTGTTTTCATACAAAATTTCATAAAGAAAATAAAGTGTTTAGTGACTTCATTTTAAAATCAGTAAATGCATGCCTTCTAAATAACTATTCCACAGATCTTCTCTGTCTGGGTTCTAAGTGTCCAAACAGAATGTTAAAGTATATTTGAAGTGTATTAAAAGTTGGTTACTTATTTTATCCAAGGTCTTTGAAATTTTTCAGTAAAAACTCTCTTAACTTATCCCTAAAGAACTGACTTGCAGGCTTACCAATAGCTTCTTATTTCTCTGTAAACCACAGTATCTAGAGCTTGGATGAGGTGAAGACTATACCATCCTTGGGCACTTGAGAACTTGACTTCCCACCATCCAAGCCTGTATGCTTATAAGAATATATATTTCTTCCCCAACCTGTTTGTGGCAGTTATACTTGTTACTTCTAATTATATAATTTAATTGAATATTTCATTTATTGAGAAAATATTTTTGAAATGAAAGAGTTATTTCTATGAAAACTAGGTTCAGTGCTCTGGAAAGGCTCAGGAATAGATATTATTGAATTACGTATGAGAACAATGACCTTAGAATATTGAGGAAATAGTATTAATCTAGAAAGATTTTACATTCATATTGACAGACAGGACTAGCTGGATTTCCTACGCCAACTAAGAATTCCTAAGCCTAGCTGGGGAAGGTGACCACACCTACCTTTAAACACAGGGCTTGTAACTCAGCTCACATCCGACCAATCAGGTAGTAAAAAGGACTCACTAAAATACAAATTAGGCTAAAAGCAGGAGGTAAAGAAATAGTCAAATCATATATTGCCTAAGAGCACGGGTGGAGGGACAATGATTGGGATATAAACCCCAGGCATTTGAGCTGGGAGTGGCAACCCCTCTTGGGGGGAAACCCTTTTGGGTCCCCTATGGGAATTCTGTTTTCACTCTATTACATCTTGCAACTGCACACTCTTCTGGTCTGTGTTTGTTCCGGCTCAAGCTGAGCTTTTGCTCACTGTCCACCACTGCTGTTCGCCACCATCGCAGACCCATCATTGACTTTCACCCCCCTGGATCTGGCAGGGTGTCCGCTGCACTCCTGATCCAGCGAGGCGCCCATTGCTGCTCCCAATCAGGCTAAAGGCTCACCATTGTTCCCACAAGGCTAAGTGCCCAGGTTCGTCCTAATTGAGCTGAACCCTAGTCACTGGGTTCCACGGTTCTCTTCTGTGACCCATGGCTTCTAATAGAGCTATAACACTCACTGCATGGCCCAAGTTTCCATTCCTTGGAATCCGTGAGGCCAAGAACCCCAGGTCAGAGAACAAAAGGCTTGCTGCCATCTTGGGAGCAGCCCACCCCCATCTTGGGAGTTCTAAGAACAAAGAACCGCCTGTAAAAATATAGCTTCACAAGTATCAATTAAGTTCTCATTGTACTTTGAAGAACCCAAATTAGTAGTTATTTTTGATGAATAAGGATATGCTTTATGCAAGAAAAGACAACGTGCAACTCCACTTTGAGCATGAGCAGGCCCGTGGGGGAAAAAAAAAAAAATTCAGCTCTACTACAAGGGATTCAGGGATAGTCTAAGTTAAAATGGTAAGCTCTGTATATAGCATCTCAAAATTTACAGCTTTAAGGGGTTACTTTTTATTAACCAACTGACCACAAGTTCCAATAGCATTAGCTAGAAAAGTTTTCTCTGCCCACTAGGACTTTTGAGGCACAGAGCAAGGAATATAAAATTTGCTCCTAAACACCTAAAATAAATAAAAATTAAGTATATTAGTAGAACTATAGCTGAATCATTTTACTTTTTCCCTCCTTCAGTTTAGCTCACAGATATGCTAAAATAATGCAGTGGAACAGTTTGTATATATACTATATATCTGCATATATAGATATATCTGCATATATAGATATATATATACACACACACACACACATATGCACAAACACACCAAAAAGATTTCCTGTAGCTTTAAGTTATTTTAGTACCATTGATTTGTGTTTTCTTAACAGGAGTTACTACTGAAAAAGCTTATGATAATCAGTTTATAAATACTATAAAGGCTACAAAGAGAAAAATAGAAGAAAAATGCCCATTCTGAGAAAGAGTACTGGGATAGTTATTTTCTTTTCTCTGTGGATAAGGCTTTCTTTGCTAACAAGACAGTTAGTGTCCCTAATCATTTCACTGAATAGAAGCAAGCTTAAATAAACATTATTGGTACTCCAAGTCAAGTACAATGTACTATTTCTGTTTAAATAGACACGGTATGATATTGTTAAATCTTCATCTCTATGCTTTAATGATTATTTTGCTTTACTGTTATTGCTACAGAAGATCTTATTTTGTGGTTTCTTTAGTTTGTATTTAAGATACAATAAAAGATGAGGTTACTTATATAATAAGGAACTTTATGACAAGTTATATAAATTAGCAGTCACTATTTGAACCTCTCATTGTTCTGTTTGAGATTCTAGCTTAGTTCAATAATAGCTACCATAATTTGCAGTTTCACCTGAGCTGGAAAATGCAGAGTTCAAACTCTAAGGCATTTTTACTACCGTATTTTTCTTTTATTCTCCTCATAAAAGTCATTCTTTAATTCTAGAAACTCTTTTCCCAATTGTTCACAATCCTTTAAAAGCATTATAGAAAGTACACCCTGCTTATATTCCAACTTCATTTTTCAAGAATTGGTTACTTTGTTCAAAATACAGTTGACTCTTGAACAACACAAGTTTGAACTGCGAGAGTTCCCTTATACATGGATTATTATTATTATTATTTTATCTATCTATCTGTTTGTTTATTTATTTATTTATTTATTTATTTATTTATTTATTTTTAAGACAGTGTCTTGCTATTGTCGACCCGGGGTGGAATGCAATGGCACAATCTCGGCTAACTGCAACCTCCACCTCCTGGGTTCCAGCAATTCTCCTGCCTCAGCCTCCCCAGTAGCTAAGATTACAGGCACCTGCCACCACGCCCGGCTAATTTATTTATTTTCTTTAAATTTTTAGTAGAGACAGGGTTTCACCATGTTGGCCAGGCTGGTCTCAAACTCCTGACCTCAGGTGATCCACCGGCCTCGGCCTCCCATACATGAATTATTTTCTAGAAATATACTGGAAAGTTTTTTGGAGATTTGTGGCAATTCAAAAAAACTAGCAGACAAACCACATAGTCTAAGAATATAGATAAAAAGGAAAAAGGTATGTCATAAATGCATAAAATACATGCAAAAATTAGGCAATTTTATCATTTAAGATATACACAAATCTATTTTAAAAAGTTAAAATTTATGAAAACTCATTCACACAAATACCGACCCTACATGGTACCATTCACAGCCCAGAGAAATATAACCAAATGTAAAGATGCAATATTAAATCATAACTGGATAAACAATAACTGTGGTACATATATACTGCTGTAATAATTTAATAGCCCTCTCCCACTACTATTATGGTGAGCTCAAATATTACAAGAATCTGCTAATCATCTCCACTTGGGAAGTTCATCTCTCCAATAAATTGTGTATAGAAATAAAAAGTGATCTCTCCAGTTTTCACATACTTTTTGTCATGTTTAGCGCAATACCATAAACCTTAAATCATGCTGTGGGACTTACATAAAGCACCAATAGTGATGCTGGAAGTACTCTCAAAAATCAGAGAAAAGTCATGATATTACAAGAAAAAGTTGAATTGCTTGATATGTACCATGGATTGAAATCTGCAGCTGTGGTTGCATACTATTACAGACAGACGATTCGTCTTGCAAATAGACAACACAAACTTAAGATGTCGATAAATATACTAGAGTACTATAAATTTATTTTCCTTATGATTTTCTTACTAACATTTTTTTTTCCAGCTCACTTTATTGCAAGAATACAGTATTTGATACACATAACATATAAAATATGTGTTGATTGTTAGTGGTAAAACTTCCTGTCAACAGCAGGTTATTAATAGTTATATTTTAAAATTATACATGGATTTTCGACGGTGCAGGGGTTTGGTGCCTCTAACTCCCACATTGTTCAAAGGTCAAATGTACAATTTGGTGATTAAGTTCTATATTTTCTTGAAGCAGAGGAATTCACTTTATGTTGGAAACCCAATGCACAAAAATGAATATTCAATAAAATAATTGCACACTAAGCAGTCTAACTTGAAGACATTGCATTCGTGGATGCCAGGGGATAGGATACAATCTAGAAAGTCTTTTTCACAATTGTGGAAACTATGATGACATTCTGAAATCATTTTTTAACAGAAAATAGCCACCAGTAATATAAAACTTATATACAAATAAAATGTCATTTTCAAGGTATATATTAAAATGTTTTGTAAAACTTTCCCAAAACACATTCTGATAACAAACACATGGTATGATATACAATAGGTCAACATTGAGATACAGTGATTCTGTTTAGAATCTCATTTCTTTACTGAAAGTGTCTAACAGTATAACTGTATGCTTAGTTTGTTTTACTTCCTGGTTCCTAAGAAAAGTTGAACCAAGTTGAAGTTTCCTTTTAATTCTGGTTCCGGGAGTCTAAACTAGATATAGTACTTCATAATCACATTCTTTAAACCAAATCTTCGGTTTGAAGTGCAAGAGTTCTTTACAGACTGTATATATAAAGACATTTAATTTTATGTATAGTGTGTTTATTAATTTTAGCATGACACGGGTTAGCACATATGTCTTCCCTTAAGTTACATGATAAAATTCCTGTCTTAAGGGATTCTGCCTTCCAAAAAATTAAAATATATACATTTTTTGACAAATGTGCCAAAAAAGCTTTCTCATTTGTTCTTGGTTTCTCCCATTCTGCTTTGCAATTTTCTTATGTTTTTCTTTTTTGTGAAATACAATTTTATCATTTTATTCTTCAATTCAATTTAACCTGCTTGCATGTATCACCTTCTGAAGTCATTCTTTGTGTATCCTCTATCTATTGTATAAACCCGAGACATTTCACCATCTGTATAGTCTATGTCTCATTAGCAGAACACTCGAAATTCAGAGATAGCTGAGTGGTAAATGTAATACCCCAATTATGCTTAAAATTTCATACCATAAGAATGGCAGAAAAGCACTCCAAAGTCAAACTGATTTCTGTTTTTAGCCATCTAGTTGTAGCATGAAGCAGAATAATCAGTTTAGAACACCAATTTTGAATATGATAGACCAAGATTTGAATACTGAAAGTTCTACCCAACAGCCTTGTGACAATGGGTAAGTTATTAACTCTTAATGCATCACATTTTCTTCATATTTTGAAGTAACACAGAAACATGTGCCTCATATGGCTGTTCTGAGGATTAAATAACATATGTTATGTGACATATGTAAAATATATGGTATAGAGCAAGACAAATAAAAAAACACTAAATACATTTGTGCTTTTATTATTCTTAATCTCATTATTTAGCCTAGAGACAATGGTACCGATATCTAATAGTTTATAGATATTATTTTAATACTTCAGACAGCAATACAATGTTACACTGTATATCTAATACATCAGAATTATATGATTACAACATGAAAGAGAAGAAATTTTAGAAAATTCTTAATAAAAATGGTAAAGATAAAGCTAATTTTGATATACAGTAAACACATGGGAACACATTTTCAGTATTGTTTAAAGACATGGTGGAGAGTGTTACCAGTAAGTAACATCATCATCAAGAGTAACAAAACCAAAGATTGTGTACCTATTGTGTCTCTATGCCAACCACCAAAATAAGAGCTTCATGTAAACTCCTGAGTTCTTCTCCCTGTAAGTTGACCATTCAGTCTATGGCAACAGACACAGAATTGTCTAGCATTTTGATTGCTTTACAAAATACCAATCCACCTAAGTTTATTTACCCACTTTCCCCCCAGTTTTCCATGATAGTTTCTTTCAAAGTAAAAAGAAACAGGGCACTTGTGAGAACATATGGGTCCTGACATATAACTACAATTGGCTCAGTTTAGTGTTTTTCAAATTACTGTCCTGGAAACACAGTGTCACATGATGGTAATAGTCAAGAAAGGGGTATTTTTAATTAGTTTTTTTTACTATAGTAATTCTAGGAGTCATTTGCATGCTAATGAGGTTATTGTATAGTAGAATATGTAGTGTTATCAAAGCTCATTTTATAACAAAATGAGTATTTTGGGTGGTACATTTTAAAGCTCTTGAAGAATGCTTGAAAAAGCATTATTTGAGAGATAGTAATTTAGATGTAGAATTAATAAATCCTTTCAAACTAACAAAATGTAAAAATGGTCATTCCCTTGCGTAAAAATATCAGCTAATATTTGCCAACCTATTAGTGGGAAGGAATGGAGGGAGAAGAGCAAGAAGAAAGAAACAAAGGAAGAAAAAATGAATAGGGGAAGGAAATAAGAAGAAAAAAAGAAAAGAAGAAAATATATCTAATTGATTTAAAGGATGATGCCTGCATTTAGAATTATCATCTCTTTTCAATTGAAGATCTATGCAGAAAATGTTTATGAAACAGTTATAGGTTCAACACACTGCTCTACTACCCACTTCAACTTTAGTCACTGAAAATTCATAAATTACTAAAAATATATTTTTTGCTAAAAATGACCAACACTGTTTCTGTTGTAACTGCTTTTGACTAGACTTATTACTGATAACCCGCAAGTGATAGAAATCAAACAGATAAGCAAAGAAAAAAAGATAACACTAAATGAAATGGAAACATTAGAGTTAACTCTCTTTCCTATTTTTCATAAAACACATAATAAGCCATTGCCTTTGGCTGATTCTTTAATAATTTCTCTGTCCTGAAGGCAAAAAATTGATAAATTAAGCCCTTTACTTCTCATCCCCGCCAAAAAAATCAAAAGAAAAAAGGAATAACAGAAACAAGATTTCACAATTCATAAAGTGGCGTTCAACAAACAAAGCTTGTAAGTTAAAAAATACTGAGCTCCCATGCGTGACTTTAACTATGAAAGTTCAACCCAACAAATGCTTTTGCTGGTAGCTGTGGTTTCACTTTAGGAACAAAATTAAAGGTAGTAGTAAATGAAAAGTATTAGGATATTTTTCCTAAACAACTGGGAATTTTATTTCAGATCTACCTTACATTGCATTGAATCAACAAATGAACTATATTTTTCTAGATTCTATTTTTAGGCCAAAAGCTCTTTAGGAATTTGACTTTGGTTAGACAGATAAAATGCGCTTGGAAAAACTACAGGGTAAGATGGTATCTTCATAGTCATTTTCAATGCCAATATTTGAAGTTTTGCATTTGTTTATGAGATGAAATCATGATAAATCTTCAGAACTCATTGGGGAATTGAATGTTTTAAAAAAAGTAAAAGAAAGTGGGCTAGGGAGATGTGTGTCTATACTTGTTACAAAATGGTGACCAGTTGTAGTAAATTATATTCACATTCAATAAGACTTCCCCCCCACCCCCAAATAGGAATGTTGTCCACATGCTACAGACTGAAATACACAGATACTAATTTGAAACTAGAGAATGAAGAACATTATTAGCTTTTTAAAGATTACATAGCATATGACAAATCCTAAATGTGTTCCTCTTATTCATCACATTATCCATTCATTATCTGTGTAGATCATTATCAACATGCTCTTTATGATAAATTATATATAATGTGCATAAAATTTACTATCTCATATTGCTACAGAAATTACCCTTAAAAATCACCATGATATTGCATTTTCTAGATCAGAAAAAGTATTACAAATAACAAACATATGAGTGAATGTTTTGATAATATCTCTCCAAACTGGAATATATAATGTCAACTTTGAACCAGATATTACGATATTTTACCAATTATCCATAAAAAGCAAAAAGTTCTTTACAAAATCTTTCCTATTAAGGCCAGATGTGGTGGTTCATGCCTTGTAATTCCAGAATTTTGGGAGGCTAAGGTGGGAAGATTGCTTGAGCCCAGGACTTTGAGACCAGTCTGGGCAACATAGTGAAACTCCATCTCTGTAAAAGAATATGTATAAAATGAAACCAATGGAACATTACCTAGGTGACATGATCTCAATAGTCTACGGTATATATTCCACTTTCATACTTCCAAGTTAAATGGTAGTAAAATCAGGAATGGTTTATATTACTTATATTTATATTATAAGTCATTGTTTCATGTGGATTAGTTTATCCCAATGGGGAAGTGGTTTTTGATATAAAACTGTAGACTATTGGCCGGGTGCGGTGGCTCAAGCCTGTAATCCCAGCACTTTGGGAGGCCGAGACGGGCGGATCACGAGGTCAGGAGATGGAGACCATCCTGGCTAACACGGTGAAACCCCGTCTCTACTAAAAAAATACAAAAAAAAAAAAAAAAAAAAAAAAAAAAAAAAACTAGCCGGGCGAGGTTAAAAAAAAAAAAAAAAAAAATGTAGACTATTGAGATCATGTCACCCAGGTAATGTTCTGTTGGCTTCATTTTCAAAGCTTAGCACCAAATCTACTATATATAGGTTCAAGAAGAGTGTAAACAGGACTTCTTCTAGATGTATCCTCCTGGGTTTTAGAGACTGCTTCACTTCAGAAATCATAATATGCTATTAATCAGAGCAGGCTTGCCCAATGTGCTTTCACAGGCTGCGGAGGTTTCTCCGCACAGTTGTAGGAGTCAGCTCTCAGTTCTCAGATAGAGGTCTCTAGCCCTTCTTCTCTTGGTGAAGAGATTCCTAACCACAAGGCAATCTCTCCAGGAAAGGTGGTTAGAGTCCCACACAAGGATATGGTGTCCTGGGAAAATGTTCAGCTCCAAGGGGCACAAGAGACTGGCAGGATCTGGAAATTGCAGTGTTTGGACACAGCACAAAATATCTGAATCCTAGTTTTAATTCTGCTTATTAGCTATGTGAATTTCAGCTTGTCAATTTCACTTCTTCAGCCTCTATTTCGTCAACTAGTAAATGGGAATAATGATGCAGAATGTTGACAAAGACTAGATGATATGATGTTCTTAGCATGAAGAGGGGATTTAGCTCAGAAGCCAGATTAGTAGTTATAGAAATAATGACTATATTAGGAGACATTATAATAAAAAAGCTAACAACAACCACAAAAATCCCAAATGATTATTATTTTAAACCTGTGATAAATGTCTTTGTTTTTCCTTATCAGTGTCTTACAGCTTTGGTCTGCTCATTCACATGAGATATGGTATAGCTTTTTTGAAAAATTAGGTATACTCTATTTTATGATCCTGTGTTATTTAGTGATGACTAATCAGTTTAAATGTTGATTTCTTTTAGTGACATTGGTGCTAAAGAACTAAATTAATCTTTTCATGGCTGGAACAATGTATTTAGTTAGGGTTACTTAGACAACTTGGAAGTATACATAAGGTTTTGAAACCACCACAGAACATCATTTTTAAGCATTGCCCAAGGTGTCATCACATATGGTTACTCATCACCACATCCCTGAGCATGTCAAATTTTATTAGTGTGACATGATGGAATGTGACAGGAAAGACACTATTGAGCCTGATTTACTGCACACAGGCACACATGTAGAATGTAAACAAAAATATGTGAAGCATGGTCTCAAAGTACAGTTGCCAAAATGATAGGTTTTCTTAGCCAAATTAAAATGGAACAATTATCAATTAATAACTTCCTCTGAAATATGTTTAACAATGGAATATTCTAAATGATATGGCTGACCTTGGAATTACTATTGTTCAAATGTATCAAGATTGGGAGAGTGATGAGTAGATATAAATGCTACAACATGATTCCATCATACAAATGTTCTTATATCATCGCTCAGCTAGAGATGTCTTTAACCACATATTAGTATGAGTGGACTTTTCTTTCCTTTGGGAGCTCAGAAAGTGTTCCAGCGGCCATGTACAAAGCATAGGTGTTTAAAGACTTTCCCAAATATTTTATATTCCCTAAATTGGTCTTCATTCTTTAACCTTCCCTAGACTAAAGCAGAATTGTAGACCACAGATGCAGAGTTATTCTACCCTTGATGTTTTCCTCTTGAATGATAATTGAGTGAGAGCTGTATATCTTATTTCAAGTTGGTGAGCAAAATTCTGTGCCTATAGTTACAGATTTAATGTGTTAAATATTGGAAGAAAGTGTTTATTGATGGACTATCATCAGACATTAACTCATGAAGTTAGTGAAAATGACTAAAGATTTGTTGTAACAGGAACCTCCATATGATACATGCCCACCCTGTTCCATGCTTTACCTTCACCATCTCTTTTAATTTAATTATCCCTACTCTCTTCTCTGTAGCATTTAATGTAATCACCATTTTACATGTGAAGTAACTGGGGCTCAGTCTGATTAGGTAATGTGTCCAAGATCATAGTATTAAAAAAAGTAGAGCCAAGCATGAATCCAGTTCTACTTCTAAAGCCCCTGCTCAATTCACTTTAACAGGGTCTGTTGGACACTACAGAGGTCTGTTAGCCAAAGGATCTCCAAATACCCTTGTCAAGTTTCAGTAGACACTAGCCCAACCTACCTCCAGATTTTGGTTGGAGAGTAGGGAAGAATGAGCTTGTAGATTTGAATGAAAAACTAAATAACTAATGAGTTCATCTTTTATTTTACAACTACTCATTAACATACATTTTTTGTGCAAAGAATCATCCAGGAGATTGGGAATAGAGAGATGGCCTAGTAAATTCATACCTTTCAAGGTATTGGGGAGCTTCTAGGACCTCATCTTCAGAATAATAACTCATAAATTTATAGTGGAATCTATATGTGAAATTCTGTTGTTTAAAATTCCTCAAGTTATTCTGGGCATTACCAAGTTTAGGGATAATCTCTGTATTATATGATATGAGAAATATTTTCTCAAACTATTGATGAGGTTCACAATATAGAGGGAGGTTCAATTTTTATTGGGATCTTAATAAATGTGTCACAGAGATGGAACATTTTAACTGTCTTAAAATGACTATCAATGTGACAGGTAGAGAAAGGTATAAGTAAAGTCATGAAAGGGAATTTTTAATAGAAAGAAAGGTTGTGCAGAGACATGGAGGATGAAAAGTTGGGCTGGAAAAGAGAAGTAACAAGTGCAAGAGATGCCCTTAGGAAAATAGTTTGGGGTCATACACTAACTTACATGTTAATGAGTGTAAACTATAATTCATCAAGAAAAAGTAGGCATTTAAGCAAGATGAAGATGATTTGTATTCTATTCCATTAAGTTGGTGGCAGTTAAAAGAAAAACTAACATAGGTAAGGGTGAAGCAAATACATCAGTTAGAAAACAAGAGCAATAATCAAGGTCAGAGAAGGTGAGAGCAGGAATTGACACAATGGTCCTGAGACTAGAAAAGAGAAAATGATCTGAAAGGTATTTCAGAGATGAAGCTAGCAGGTGAGGGAATGGGTGTGGAGGGCTAAGGGAGGAAGAGGACTAAAGAGCACTCTGAGAATTGTAGCAGGGAAGATTATTCGGAGGGCAGTGCCATTAATTTAAAGAGAATGCAGTCTGTTGATTTGCATTAAGAAGATAAGAAAGTCAGTGACAAACCTTTTTCTTTGAAGAACTTTAGAGCATTTAGAAGATGTTTGAACCAGGGTCTGGAGCTGAAGAGAGTCTGAGGCCAAAGCCAAGAAAGTGATTCAAACCAGAATCGTGTTATGAGATTGTTGAGATGCATCCTTTTGTTAAGTCCCAATTTAAGGTTAGGGTTAAGTTGGTTTCATTGCCATGAGAAAAACAGCACTTATGAGGCTTCCTGAAATTAACATACATATTCCAAAACACTAGAAGAATAGGCTATTAATTTACAATAATTGTATTTTATACTGTGAGCCATTAAACCAAGTATATTTGAGCAAGAAATTATTCACTCAACTTACACTATTAACTTTCAGTATATTTTCCACTTTAGTTTCAATTACTTATTTTCAGACTCTTTTGAAAGCAATTTTTCAAATCAAAACTGCTTTCCTGACAGTTCTAGTACATTCTAGTACAGGTCACAGTCACACGCCTGACCTGTCTTTTACCTTCTCTAAATAAGTGTGCACAAACCAAAGAAAAGATGGAAAAACATTTGATCCAGATGCTAGAGAAAGATTTGGTTGTGTTTGCCTCCCATGGAGTTAATTTATGAGTCTGTTTTCAAAGTGAGGCATACCTGGGGAGTTGATTGAAGTACATCACAGTTCAGTCTAAAAACCCTTGATGTTCATCTACACATTGTTTATTGCACATCACCTTGTAACTCGTTCATGTTGAAGAGTCAATGTCAATTTAATGGTGGATTTAGGATTAAACTTTTGTGATCCTAACATGATTATAGAGCTATGCTTATTTCACTATACACTGCCTTTCAAATACTGCTTTTGTACTTTAAGATCTTTCTCTGTAATAACTCGATAATAAAATTCACTTTTGGACTGGCTTTTCAAAACTCAGAGAAAGATGATTGCTCAAGATAATTAGTCCACTGTGTTTAATGAATCCCTTTAAAATTGCAGTCACTAGACTGGAAACCTGATCACTTTTATAAAATCAAAGGATATGTTCATCAAAAGACTTTATCATTTTGATGAAAAAAATGAATGTGCCATTATATTGGTAGATGACAATATGTTCACCAAAGATGTGTCCTAGTACATGTTTTGCAACTTATGAAAAGAAAAATGACAGCTACAACAATCAAAAGCTTTCTCTCTAATTGTGGATGAAAAGTGATAGTTGAGAAAGATGAATTACTAATTAGCTTAGGAGACCTTGACATTTTCTTTTGTTAAATAGGATGTGTTAATTAATTTGTATTTCAGATAACATGATTTTGACTTAAAGTGACTTTACAGAATAAGAGAAATATTGAACCTAACTATGTCCAACCTAAATGTATCTCATATTCACAGGAAGCTACCCTAGGCATTTGTTTTAAGCAAACCTCATTTTACTGGTGTCTTAAATATAAACAGTATCACCAATAGAGAGCCTGGACTAAAAAAGATTTTCTTACTATTTCTCCTGCATCTGTGCCAGTCTCGGGTAAATGAGGGTGATTTGAAGTGGCAGGTGTGTTGGAAAGGAAAAGATAAGCAAAAAGGGTAGACCCCACGACTCCTTCTTCCTTTTCCCTCCTCTCTTACTGGTTATCAAGTTCCGATAACCAGCAATTCTTAATGCAGCAATTAAATATTCAGTAATTGCTATCTTTGGAAAAGAAATGTAAGAAACACCTTGATAGGTGTTGGTCTTTGTATATCCAGGCACCAGCATTCACAATTCTGTCATTATCTTCCAAACATACAGACACTTCAAAATAAAATTTGTTTTTTAATTTTTATATTAGAGAAATGGTGCAAAAGCAACCGTTTAATTAGAGAAACTAATAAAAATAACAAAAATTCCTCCAGAGATAGTCAGTTTCTGCAAATATACAGATAGAAAAAAAAAAAAAGTTCCTGCTTTTCTGAGCACCTGCTATGTTCCTGGCATTTTCACATACTGATCTCATTTTATACTCCCAGCAATTTTCAGAGGTCTGTGTTATTCCCATTTTGTAGTTGTAAAGTGAATTATTAGGACTGCAATATTGATGCACACAAATGTTACAATGTAAGTAATACTGAAATAAAGCTGAGTAAATTCCTTCTGAGAAGGAGGTGGTTGGCTGGGTGCAGTGGCTCAGGCCTGTAATCCCAGCACTTTGGGAGGCCAAGGTGGGTGGATCAACTGAGGTCAGAAATTTGAGATCAGCGGGACCAACATGGAGAAACCCTGTCTCTACTAAAAATACAAAAAAATTGCTGGGCATGATGGCTCATGGCTGTAATCCCAGCTACTTGGGAGGCTGAGGCAGGAGAATTGCTTGAACCCGGGAGGTAGAGGTTGTGGTGAGCCGAGATTGTGCCATTGCACTCCAGCTTGGGCAACAAGAGTGAAACTCCGTCTCAAAAAGAAAGAGAGAGAGAAAGGAAGAAAGAGAAGAAAGAAAGAGAAGCAAGAAAGAAAGGGAGGGAGGGAGGGACAAAGGAAGGAAGGAAGAAAGGAAGGAAGGAGGGAGGGAGGGAGGGAAGGAGGGAGGGAGGGAGGGAGGGAGGAAGGAAGGAAGGAAGGAAGGAAGGAAGGAAGGAAGGAAGGAAGGAAGGAAGGAAGGAAGGAAGGAAGGAAGGAAGGAAGGAAGGAAGGAAGGAAAGGGTGGTCAAGGAATTTTTTAGAAAAGGCAATATTTAAACAAAGTGCTGGGAAGAAAAAAAAGCAAATGTTCCTATTGAGAGGAAGACATTCTAGAGAAAGATAATAGAATTGGCAATGATGTAAAGACACAACAACACAACAGAGTTTGTTATCTTCTGAAAACTGGTAAGAATTCAGGGTGCTTGAAGTTCAAACCGCAAGGCGGGACAGAGTGAAAGGAAGGCACAGAGCCAGATAATGAAGGGCCCCCATTTGCCATGATACATACCTGATTCAGGAGAAAATGGACCAAAACAATGAAAGAGAACAAAATTATCAGTTTTGTATTTTAGAAGCCTTACTGACAGCAGAGTACAGGACAGATCTGAGGATATAAGACTTGAAGCTGAGAAACCAGGTAGGAGTCCATTACAATTATCCAGGTGAGAGATGGTGAGATATTGAGCAAAGAGAACAGCATGGGTTTTTAGGTGAAAGATGAGATATTATGGATGAGAAATCATATCATTTACAAAATTAGAGGCTGTTCGAACGTGGAACATTCAGCAAAGGGAAAAAAACTGGGCTAACTCCTTTTTTCTTGTTGGATGATCAAATGGGTCTGTTGGATTTATCCAGTGTGAAGTAACATGCAGCAGCTAGTCAGCGATATCAAACCAAAAAATGAGTAGCTATTGACAGTTATAAACCCCAAGAGAGAAATCTGAAATAATTTATCAACAAATAGGTAGTTTTTGAAGGCATAAGGGTAGAGCAGGTGCCTCTAGAAGAAACATACAATAATAAGATATATGGATTTTAAAAATAGAATATTTTTTAATTTTTAATTTTTTGTGTATATAGTTGGTATATACATTTATGGGGCATATTACATTTTTCATATAGGCATGTAATATGTAATAATCATATCATGGGAAATGGGTATCCATCCTCTCAAGCATTTATCCTTTGTGTTACAAAAAATCCAGTTATAGTATTGTAATTATTTTTTAAATGTATATTTATTATTGACTATATTTACTCTGACGTGCTATCAAATAGTAGGTCTTATTCATTCTCTCCTACTATTTGTTTGGTACCCATTAACCATCCCTACTTCCCTCCCATCCCCCCATTACTCTTCCTAGCCTCTGGTAACCATCCTTTTACTCATTATGTCCATGAAGTCAATTGCTTTGATTTTTAGATCCTACAAATAAGTGAGAACATGTGATGTTTTTCTTTCTGTGGGTGGCTTATTTCACTTAACATAATGATCTCCAGTTCCATCCATGTTGTTTCAAATGACAGAATCTCATTGTTTTTTATGGCTGAATAGTACTCCATTGTGTGTAAGTGTAAGTACCACATTTTCTTTATCCATTCATCTGTTTATGGAGACAGGTTGCTTCCAAATGTTGGCTATTGTAAACAGTGCTGCAACAAACATGGGAATACAGATATCTCTCTGATATACTGATACCCAGCAGAGGGATTGCTGGATCATATGGTAGCTCTGATCTTAGTGTTTTGAGGAAACTCCAAACTGTCCTCTATAGTGGTTGTACTAATTCAAATTCTCACCAGGGGTGTATAAGTGTTCCCTTTTCTATACATCTTTACTAGCATTTGTTATTGCCTGTGTTTTGGATATAAGTCATTTTAACTGGTGACAAGACATCTCACTGTAGTTTTAACTTTCATTTTTATTATAATCAATGATGTTGAGCACATTTTCATATGCCTGTTTGCCATTTGTATGTGTTCTTTTGAGAATATCCATTTAAATCTTCTGCCCATTTTTTGACTGGATTATTAGATTTTTTCCTATGGATCTGTTTGTGCTCCTTATATACTCTAAAGAGAATAATTTTTAAAAGGTGATGGGGAAGGCTGCAGCATATAAGCAAAGAAGCATCTGAGTAAATGGTCAAAATGGAAGAAAATGAGAGAAGGTGTCTCAGCATCTATGAAGAACCTTTCACAGATAATGGAATAGGCTACTGTCTCAAGTGCCTAGAGAAATGAAATAATTTCAGTCAAAAGCTGAAAGGTGTATATACTTAATTCTTGCATTGATATAACTGAAGACTTTTAATAGAATGGTCTCAGAAGAGAGATAACAAGTAGAAGCAAGCAAAGAACTAAAAAGTAAAATCTGATGTGAGAAAGTGATTCTACTCTTCCGTGAAACTGGTCCTAGGTCCGATTCCAGTTTTCATCAAAACCACTTGTCTTATGATAGCTAGAAATGTTAAACTTTTCTTTGCTATTATTGCTAGTAGTGGAAAACCTTATTATATCTGTAGAGACTAATAATCAGGCTTCAGAAATTCTTTTTTGATCTTGGGTAAGGTACAAAAGTAAACCTCTATTCAGAAAAAGAAAATAGAGCAAAAATTATCATCATCATCATCATCATCATCATCATCATCATCATCGTTAGTAGTAGTGTTAAAATAAAGTACTGGCATCACAGAAAGAAGCAGATTCACCAGTCCTTAAGGATCTACAATTAGAAATACCATTCAACCCAGCTATCCCATTACTGGGCATATGCCCAAAGGATTATAAATCATGCTGCTATAAAGACACATGCACATGTATGTTTATTGAGGCACTATTCACAATACCAAAGACTTGGAACCAACCCAAATGTCGATCAATGATAGACTGGATTAAGAAAATGTGGCACATATACACCCTGGAATACTATGTAGCCATAAAAAAGGATGAGTTCATGTCCTTTGTAGGGACATGGATGAAGGTAGAAACCCTCATTCTCAGCAAAGAGAGAATTTTTTCTCAAATCGCAAAGACAGAAAACCAAACACCACATGTTCTCACTCATAGGTGGGAAGTGAACAATGAGAACACTTGGACACAGGAAGGGGAACATCACACACCAGGGCCTGTCAGGGGTGGGAGGAGGGGAGAGGGATACCATTAGGAGATATACCTAATGTAAATGACTAGTTAATGGGTGCAGCACACAAACGTGGCACATGGATACATATGTAACAAACCTGCATGTTGTGAACATGTACCCTAGAACTTAAAGTATAACAATAATAATAAAAAAATAAAAAAAAAATAAAAAAAAAAAAAGAAAGAAAGGAGCAGGGAGACAGGAAGATCTGAGAGCTAACTCAGAATCAACATCTTGCTACGGTAATTGATAACTTCTCCCTCTTTCCTTTTGGTGACCTCTGTTGGTTTCAAATCTGGAACTCAAGTCATTTTTTCCTCATGATTTTTTTTTTTTTTTTTTTTTTTTTTTTTTTGAGACGGAGTCTCGCTCTGTCGCCCAGGCTGGAGTGCAGTGGCCGGATCTCAGCTCACTGCAAGCTCCGCCTCCCGGGTTCCCGCCATTCTCCTGCCTCAGCCTCCCGAGTAGCTGGGACTACAGGCGCCGCCACCTCGCCGGGCTAGTTTTTTGTATTTTTTAGTAGAGACGGGGTTTCACCATGTTAGCCAGGATGGTCTCGATCTCCTGACCTTGTGATCCGCCCGTCTCGGCCTCCCAAAGTGCTGGGATTACAGGCTTGAGCCACCGCGCCCGGCCCATGATTCTTTTTTTCTCCTCCTCTGTGCCTCATTCTGCTAGAACTATGAGCCGGGTCATCTGGTCAGAGTTTTCCTCAGGTTTCGAACAAACAAATGATAAATGAACTCTTAGATCACACATTACTTTCATGCTGATGGTGAAAAATAAAATATAGCATTTGCTTTTGAGTCTTAGTTTATAATAATAGTAAAATAGTTTATAATCTTTATCTACAAAGATTTATGACATTTTAAGTTTAGTTAATTTTTTTTTCATACACCTGTAGATGATACCAAAAATGTTTAAAGACTAAGGTGGTAGCGGCAAAGGCCAATCAGAACAGATGGCCATGGATCTCAAGCAGACCCTAGCCTTCAGACCCTAAGGGTGCTTGTCACTGGTACATCAGCCCAGCATATACACACAAAGATATCAATTTGCAGTGATAATAATTTAGGTTTAATTGTGGAAAAAGAAAATATTGAGGCAAATTGACTCAATATTGATGTTAAAGGCAAGAAAACAGGTAACTATATATATATTTTTAAAAACAATTACAGCTTTCTTTGCTGATAAAACTATGTATTATTATGACATAAATTTATGCACTAGAAAAGACTAAATAAAATTTTGAATCACCTAAAACTGAAACATAAAGGTCATAAAAATGTGTAAACATTATTTAGACACCTCTTTCTGCATATGTTCAGATAGAATGCATAATGAATTGAAAAATGGGATACATTTGTACACATTTTTTAATAAAAATGTTTTAATTTTAATTGAATTTAATAGAAAAAACTGAAGCTGAAAAATTTTCTAAACTTCAGACAACTGTTTTCTGAAAAAAGACCTATTAGTTCCTAAAATATCTCTCCAAAGTAAGAAGAAAATTTTTGCAAAGCAAATTGGTAGTTTCAGGGACTCTAAATCATACTTGTACCCCATAAATGCATACAAATACAAAAAGAAAAAAAAACTATGCCGAAGTCTGAAACATTGCTTGACTATTTGCTATGAAATGTTTTTAAAAATTAGCTATCTTATCTCACTTAAAATAGATGGAAAAAATTCTAAACAAAAAACAGTAAGCCAAATCCATGTAAATAGTATTGCATAATGTACCAGTTGGGTTAATCCCAGGAACACTGGGGTAGTTTAACATTGATATTTCTTCTATCTCCATTCATATGTTGACAGATAAAGAGAGAGGCGGGGCAAGGTGGCTCATGCCTGCAATCCTAGGACTTTGGGAGGCCAAGGCTAGTGGATCACAAGGTCGGGAGATCGAGACCATCCTGGCTAAAACAGTGAAACCCCATCTCTACTAAAAATACAAAAAAATTAGCCGGGCGTGGTGGCGGGGGCCTGTATTCCCAGCTTCTTGGGAGGCTGAGGCAGGAGAATGGCGTGAACCCAGGAGGCGGAGCTTGCAGTGAGTGGAGATAGCGCCACTGCACTCCAGCCTGGGCGACAGACAAAGCGAGACTCCGTCTCAAAAAAAAAAAAAAAAGAAAGAAAGAAAGAGAGAGAAGACAGGAACAAACGATAATAAAAATTGATGCCAAAAAAGCCCAACATTCAATAACATTCCACACGCATACAAGACCAGAACAGGGAAACCAACAAACAAACCCACTTAGGCATCTTATGTGACCCTTAGACAGTAGTTCCTGCCTAGGAGGTAGATTATAGCCTATGATGTGAGTGTATTCCCTCTTCCCCCAACCTCATACCATTGCCATGTTAAAGAGCCTAACAAAAGGTTCTTTAAATTTGGCTTATGGGGCTGTGCCACTCACTTTCAGGAAAATTACTTTTTTTCAGAAGATCTGAAGAAGTTTACTTAGCTGCTTATTCTCGACCACATTTTGTTTTATATTCCTGAATATGTAGCAGTTTTACATTTCATAGTAAATTCATTTACCATTCTGTAGCAAGAAACACATAATGAATGATGACATTTAATGGCAATAATCATGGACAACATCCATGGTCTCTCTTCTCAATGAAACAAATTATTTTCTGTGAGTTCAATTCTACGTTGATGATTAAGTCGTGAAGTGATTACAGGTATTTCTGATGTTTACCACTGTTATTTCTAGATTGTATAATATGTCTCAAAATCATATGGGGATGGGTGGATAATGATGTTAATGCTATATTAGATTATTTTTAAGTGAATAAATAATAAATGGCATCATGAAGTTTGTAATAAAATAAAAGCAATACAACTCCTCTTCAGACTTTACTAATAATGATAAATGTCCAATGGTCATTAAATACCACATTTTGTTTCCCTAAATTGCTAGAAGAGCATCAATTGTAGTATTCCAAATTTCAGATTCAGTGACGGCCAGATATATTTAATTGATTATGCTGCCTTTAAATTAAATTACTTTGAAAAAAAGAGCAAAATAATTATATTTTATAATCTAACCATTTGATTTCCAGATCTCTTACATCTAAACTTTCTTTCCTTTCTAAAGCACCTACTACATCATAGGCAATAGCCGCTATACTATTAATAGTTCTGATGTACAAAGTCAACTTTATTTTTAATAATATTTCCTTTGCTCTTTAGACTAATTACACCTTAAGCACGGGAGTCCAGTTCTTTAAGTGCTCAAAACGTGCACTAATTACTGAAGTAGAAACTCGCCAAATGATAATTAAAGGCCTCACAATATTTGTATACCATGCGAAGAGCCTACTACGCTCTCTGGGAAGGACTGGCCTCTTAAAAAGCCTCAGCCAAGCTCTTTGTCCTTCCTTCCCCTCCAACGCCTCTCACTCTTCATTTTGACTCTTTTCAACATTTCTTATTTTGTTCGCTGATGAGTAAGCATTTCATTTCTCAACTGCATCTCTTCTACTTAGTAATGACCAAAAATGGAAATATAATTTTAAAATGAAAAGGATATTAGAGGGACATATATCCTCTCTATAAATCCTACATCTTTTAACTACACTTAAAACTTTCACACTTTCCAGATAAAATGGAATGCAGAGAGGGTTAAATGATCTACCTAAGTGCAGAAATTTAATTAATGCAAAAATGTGTCTGGATGCCAGAATGACAAATTCCCCACCCCATGTTTTTTCTAACAAGACAAAGCTTTTCTCTCTAAGTGCGCTCATTAGAACCTGAAAGACAAATAGTGTGTGTGTATATACATTTGTAGCTTCCTGGGCCTCAACAGAGCCTCAGGTTTTCTAGTGGAGCAACAATACCCATTACAGTAGCTTCCCCTTACCCTAGGGGCATATATTCCAAGATCCCTAGTAAATACCTAAAATCTCAGATGGTACCAAACTCTATATCTACTAGGTTTTTTCAATCTAGTAACCTAGATGGCTCCAAACTGACTCCTGGGCAGATAGCAAATACAACTGAATATGCCAGATAACAGAATGATTCATGCCTGAATGGGATGGAGTGGGACAGTGCAAGATTTCATCACACTCCTGAAAATGGTGTGGAATTTAAAACATGAACTGTTTATTTCTGATATTTTCTGCTTAATATTTTTGGATCAAGGTTGACTGCAAGCAACTGAAACCATGGATAACGGGGGACAGACTACTGCATTCAAAATTAACAATTATCATGGCACAGATATGGACCAATGAGGGTGGAATCAAGTCTGGTCCTAAAGGAGACCAGTAGTTGAGTTCAACTGTCAACAGTGAATATGTGAAAGAAGTACCTCCTGGGCCAATATCAGTAATGACTTCATGTAATTTTAGGAACGCCTGCACAAGCCCCTTGCTGCTGCCAATCTGGTATGCCCAAGTGGGGATCACCACTTGCTTCATTGTGTCAGGAATGTGGGAACTTTTGGAAGGGTGAAATCTCAGAGAGTAAGTACTTACAATGAAAACAGAATTAAGAATTCTTTTTTATTGTATGTTAAGTAATGAAATTCTTATCTCAAGTTTTAGATAATGACTATTCTAACATTAAGATTTGAAAAATGACTTGGTATTTTTGCAATAGAATAGTTGATGAAATATAACTGCCTGTGCATATTAATTCACTATATATCAATTAATTACTTTCAAAGAAGTAAAATAATAACTTTATTAGTATTATTAAATTATAACCAATTTTATATACACTACAAGGCTTGCAAACATAGGTTAACTATAATTAAGGGAATGACAGATTTGTGAGTTTCTTTATATAAGGTTTAAAAAACTGAAATTCTTGACCAAGCCTTTGTACTTTTATGTGGAATGGATTCTACTTGCAAAGGCAAGACAAATAAGTTCATGAGTGGCAGCTCAAATTCTGTTATTTTGTGCTTGTTTTCCTAGGAAGCCTTTGAGAAACTGATTTAAAATACTGAATGGTATGTTGTATCTTTGTTCTCATTGGTTTCAAAGAACATCTTTATTTCTGCCTTCATTTCATTATGTACCCAGTGTCATTTAGGAGCAGGTTGTTCAGTTTCCATGTAGTTGAGCGGTTTTGATTTGTTTTCTTAGTCCTGAGTTCTAGTTTGATTGCACTGTGGTCTGAGAGACAGTTTGTTATAATTTCTGTTCTTTGACATTTGCTGAGGAGTGCTTTACTTCCAATTATGTGGTCAATTTTGGAATAAGTGCGATGTGGTGCTGAGAAGAATGTATATTCTGTTGATTTGGGGTGGAGAGTTCTATAGATGTCTATTAGGTCCACTTGGTGCAGAGATGAGTTCAATTCCTGGATATCCTTGTTAACTTTCTGTCTCGTTGATCTGTCTAATGTTGACAGTGGAGTGTTGAAGTCTCCCATTATTATTGTATGGGAGTCTAAGTCTCTTTGTAAGTCTCTAAGGACTTGCTTTATGAATCTGGGTGCTCCTGTATTGTGCGCATATATATTTAGGAGAGTTAGCTCTTCCTGTTGAATTGATCCCTTTACCATTATGTAATGGCCTTCTTTGTCTCTTTTGATCTTTGATGGTTTAAAGTCTATTTTATCAGAGACTAGGATTGCAACCTGTGCTTTTTTTTGTTCTCCATTTGCTTGGTAGATCTTCCTCCATCCCTTTATTTTGAGCCTATCTCTGGGACACATTTAAAGCAGTGTGTACAGGGAAATTTATAGCACTAAATGCCCACAAGAGAAAGCTGGAAAGATCTAAAATTGACACTCTAACATCACAATTAAAAGAACTGGAGAAGCAAGAGCAAACACATTCAAAAGCTAGCAGAAGGCAAGAAATAACTAAGATCAGAGCAGAACTGAAGGAGATAGAGACACAAAAAACCCTCCAAAAAATCAATGAATCCAGGAGTTGGTTTTTTGAAAAAATCAACAAAATTGACAGACCGCTAGCAAGACTAATAAAGAAGAAAAGAGAGAAGAATCAAATAGACGCAATAAAAAATGATAAAGGGGGCCGGGCGCGGTGGCTCAAGCCTGTAATCCCAGCACTTTGGGAGGCCAAGACGGGCGGATCACGAGGTCAGGAGATCGAGACCATCCTGGCTAACACGGTGAAACCCCGTCTCTACTAAAAAATATAAAAAATTAGCCGGGCGAGGTGGCGGGTGCCTGTAGTCCCAGCTACTCGGGAGGCTGAGGCAGGAGAATGGCGTGAACCCAGGAGGCGGAGCTTGCAGTGAGCTGAGATCCGGCCACCGCACTCCAGCCTGGGCGACAAAGCGAGACTCCATCTCAAAAAAAAAAAAAAAAAAAAAAAATGATAAAGGGGATATCACCACGGACCCCACAGAAATACAAACTACCATCAGAGAATACTATAAACACCTCTACGCAAATCAACTAGAAAATCTAGAAGAAATGGATAATTTCCTGGACACTTACACTCTTCCAAGACTAAACCAGGAAGAAGTTGAATCCCTGAATAGACCAATAGCAGGCTCTGAAATGGAGGCAATAATTAATAGCCTACCAACCAAAAGAAGTCCAGGACCAGATGGATTCACAGCTGAATTCTACCAGAGGTACAAGGAGGAGCTGGTACCATTCCTTCTGAAACTATTCCAATCAATAGAAACAGAGGGAATCCTCCCTAACTCATTTTATGAGGCCAACATCATCCTGATACCAAAGCCTGGCAGAGACACAACAAAAAAAGAGAATTTTAGACCAATATCCCTGATGAACATCGATGCAAAAATCCTCAATAAAATACTGGCAAACCGGATTCAGCAGCACATCAAAAAGCTTATCCACCATGATCAAGTGGGCTTCATCCCTGGGATGCAAGGCTGGTTCAACATTCGCAAATCAATAAACGTAATCCAGCATATAAACAGAACCAAAGACAAGAACCACATGATTATCTCAATAGATGCAGAAAAGGCTTTTGACAAAATTCAACAGCCCTTCATGCTAAAAATGCTCAATAAATTTGGTATTGATGGAACGTACCTCAAAATAATAAGAGCTATTTATGACAAACCCACAGCCAATATCATACTGAATGGGCAAAAACTGGAAAAATTCCCTTTGAAAACTGGCACAAGACAGGGATGCCCTCTCTCACCACTCCTATTCAACATAGTGTTGGAAGTTCTGGCTAGGGCAATCAGACAAGAGAAAGAAATCAAGGGTATCCAGTTAGGAAAAGAAGAAGTCAAATTGTCCCTCTTTGCAGATGACATGATTGTATATTTAGAAAACCCCATTGTCTCAGCCCAAAATCTCCTTAAGCTGATAAGCAACTTCAGCAAAGTCTTAGGATACAAAATTAATGTGCAAAAATCACAAGCATTCTTATACACCAGTAACAGACAAACAGAGAGCCAAATCAGGAATGAACTTCCATTCACAATTGCTTCAAAGAGAATCAAATACCTAGGAATCCAACTTACAAGGGATGTCAAGGACCTCTTCAAGGAGAACTACAAACCACTGCTCAGTGAAATAAAAGAGGACACTAACAAATGGAAGAACATACCATGCTCATGGGTAGGAAGAATCAATATCGTGAAAATGGCCATACTGCCCAAGGTTTTACAGATTCAATGCCACCCCCATCACGCTACCAACGAGTTTCTTCACAGGATTGGAAAAAACTGCTTTAAAGTTCATATGGAACCAAAAAAGAGCCCGCATTGCCAAGACAATCCTAAGTCAAAAGAACAAAGCTGGAGGCATCACGATACCTGACTTCAAACTATACTACAAGGCTACAGTAACAAAAACAGCATGGTACTGGTACCAAAACAGAGATATAGACCAATGGAACAGAACAGAGTCCTCAGAAATAATACCGCACATCTACAGCCATCTGATCTTTGACAAACCTGAGAGAAACAAGAAATGGGGAAAGGATTCCCTATTTAATAAATGGTGTTGGGAAAATTGGCTAGCCATAAGTAGAAAGCTGAAACTGGATCCTTTCCTTACTCCTTATACGAAAATTAATTCAAGATGGATTAGAGACTTACATGTTAGACCTAATACCATAAAAACCCTAGAAGAAAACCTAGGTAGTACCATTCAGGACATAGGCATGGGCAAGGACTTCAT
Source organism: Rhinopithecus roxellana (assembly GCF_007565055.1). NCBI lineage: Eukaryota > Metazoa > Chordata > Mammalia > Primates > Cercopithecidae > Rhinopithecus > Rhinopithecus roxellana. The sequence continues at coordinate 118,824,672 of NC_044554.1, read as the reverse complement.
GTCTAAAACACCAAAAGCAATGGCAGCAAAAGCCAAAATTGACAAATGGGATCTAATTAAACTAAAGAGCTTCTGCACAGCAAAAGAAACTACCATCAGAGTGAACAGGCAACCTACAGAATGGGAGAAAATTTTTGCAATCTACTCATCTGACAAAGGGCTAATATCCAGAGTCTACAAATAACTCAAACAAATTTACAAGAAAAAAACAAACAACTCCATCAAAAAGTGGGCAAAGGATATGAACAGACATTTCTCAAAAGAAGACATTCATACAGCCAACAGACATATGAAAAAATGCTCATCATCACTCGCCATCGGAGAAATGCAAATCAAAACCACAATGATATACCATCTCACACCAGTTAGAATGGCAATCATTCAAAAGTCAGGAAACAACAGGTGCTGGAGAGGATATGGAGAAATAGGAACACCTTTACACTGTTGGTGGGATTGTAAACTAGTTCAACCATTATGGACAACAGTATGGCGATTCCTCAAGGATCTAGAACTAGATGCAGCATATGACCCAGCCATCCCACTACTGGGTATATACCCAAAGGATTATAAATCATGCTGCTATAAAGACGCATGCACACACATGTTTATTGCGGCACTATTCACAATAGCAAAGACTTGGAATCAACCCAGATGTCCATCTGTGACAGACTGGATTAAGAAAATGTGGCACATATACACCATGGAATATTATGCGGCCATAAAAAAAGGATGAGTTTGTGTCCTTTGTAGGGACATGGATGCAGCTGGAAACCATCATTCTTAGCAAACTATCACAAGAACAGAAAACCAAATACCGCATGTTCTCACTCATAGGTGGGAACTGAACAATGAGATCATTTGGACTCGGGAAGGGGAACATCACACACCAGGGCCTATCATGGGTAGGGGGGAGCGGGGAGGGATTGCATTGGGAGTTATACCTGATATAAATGACGAATTGATGGGTGCTGACGAGTTGATGGGTGCAGCACACCAACATGGCACAAGTATACATATGTAACAAACCTGCACGTTATGCACATGTACCCTAGAACTTAAAGTATAATAAAAAAATAAAATAAAATAAAATAAAAATAAAAAATAAAATAAAATACTGAATGGGAATTCAGTGAATACACACTAAAAATTTACAATGGACAAATAAGACGTGACCCATCCTAGAGAACAAAACGAAAGGTTCATGCCATGGGGTCAGTGGAGTCTATTTCAATTTCAGCTTGGTGGTAACATTCTGATGCCTTCTTCTATTGAGTGGCAAGATAAGGAGCCAAAAGCAAAAAATCAGCCTAAGTCTGCAGGGCAGCAACTCAGAGTTTCCCAAAGAAGCTCCGGGAGTAACTCTGAAAGACTCATAATTCTCATAGGCAGCTGTCGACCTGATTGTTTATGGCTAGCTTCTTTAAGCCAACAACAGAAAGAAAAAAAATAAAAATTGAAACTTTTTTTAGAACAAGGATATTCATCAGAGAATGGAAAAGATTGAATGAATTCACATAAGGGACTGTTCAGCAGATGTAGTCAATAGAACATAATTTATTAGATTTTCTAGGTATTGTCTCTCTGACATGATGGTTTATGGAATGGGATTTTTAAAAATTGTATTCACAAACCTCTTAAGAGACTACATTTCAACAGCAGAAGTTTTCCTGGGTAAATCCAGGATTTTTATGTCTTTAGAGATAATATTGATTTAATTTTCAAATTAGTTTTATTTTATTCAACTGACTACTTATATTAATATTTTAAAATACATAACATTATTTTAGAATAACTTCAAGTAATATAAGTGACATTTTTCTGTGTTTCAAGCAGAGATAGTTTAATGTAAAATGCAAATAGAATGACATTGAATTTTCTAAGATAATGAATGCCTTGCCTATTTCTCTTTCCTTCCCTGCTCAGATACTCTTATTTGCTATCTATATGATACATCTAGAAGCCACAGTTACACCATACACACTGCAAACACTTTCACTAGTAACTAATATGATTAAATAATAATCACTAATAATAGCTAATAATTTTGGAAGAGTACTATGTGTGAGGTGGTCTACTAAGTATTTTATAAGAAGTAACTTAACCATATATAACAATTCTAAGATATAGATATTATATACCTTGTGCAGATGAGAACATTTAAATTTAGAAAGTTTGATAGATTTGTCCCAGATTACAGGTATAAAAAATAGCAGAGCTGGCATATTGATCTATATCAAAATGACTCCTAAGCATAGCCTGTATGTAGGCAGTCCCTAACCTTTTTGGCACCAGGGATTGGTTTCATGAAAGACAGTTTTTCCACAGACAGGGCAATGGATGATTTCGGGATGATTCAAATGCATTATATGTCTTGTGCACTTTATTTCTATTATATATTTGATTGTAATATATAATGAAATGATTATACAACTCAGCATATTGTAGAATCGGTGGGAGCCCTGAGCTTGTTTTCCTGCAACTAGATGGTCCCATCAGGGGGAGATGGGAGACAGTGACAGTTCATCAGACATTAGATTCTCATAAGGAAAGCACAACCTAGGTTCCTCGCACGCACAGTTCACAATAGGGTTTGTTCTCCTATAAGAATCTAATGCTGCCGCTGATCTGACAGGTGGCAGAGCTCAGGTGGTAATGTGAGCCATGCAGAGTAGCTGTAAATAATGATGAAGATTTGCTCGCTCAGGGCTCATCTCCTGCTGTATGGCCCAGTTCCTAACAGGCCACAGACTGGTAGCAGCCCAGGGCATGGGGAACACTGCTCCATGCTCTACATTTTTTCTTGCTCTGTGTATGTAAAATATGTAATAATTGCTAGTTTCTACATTCAATAATTTAAAACAATGATTTAATTCCACATGAAAATAATTTTGACACTTTGATCTGTAATATTAGATCACTTTTTATATTATGTTAATACTTGCTAGTAGGAAAGTAAACACAATTTTAAGATAAGGAAAGAAATCTTTGCCATCATTTTAATTGCTAACAAAGCCAATAGGGACCTGGTCATTGCTCTCCAATATCTGCATTAGACATTCAGGTGAAATTGTCCAACATTTTGAAACATACTCACAGTGTACCTGTAATATGACAGATATTTTTTACGGACAGCTCACAGAATCACTTTGTGGTCGTGTACTTTTTAAACATTAAATGTATATTAATGTTAATATATTAAACATTTTAAAATGTATATATATATATATATTTTTTGATTATCCTTTTTTTTGATACAAAGTCTCACTCTGGGGTTTTTTGTTTGTTTTTTGAGACAGGGTCTCACTACATAAGACTATGGTACAGTGGCGCAATCTTGGCTCCCTGCAACCTCCACTTCCCAGGCTTAAGTGACCTTGAACCCCTGAGTAGCTGGAATGAACAGGTGCACACAATCACGCCCAGCTGATTTTTAATATTTTTGTGGATACAGGGTTTTGCCATGTTGCCCAGGCTGGTCTTGAACTTCTGAGCTCAAGCAACCTACCCCGTCCCAGCCTCCCAAAGTACTGGGATTACAGGCATGAATCAACACACCTGGCCAATTATCTTATTTATTTTTAATATCTTAATTTAATTTACATAAAGTTCATTTTATCCTAATTCAACTGAGCCATAGAATATAGTTCTATCTCATTTACAGTTATTCTGAATATTTTGATTTCCTTAGTTTTAGGAAAGCTGAAAGAACTTTGAAATATTTCAAGGTTGATCATTTTGAGTTTTCTATTTATCTGAAAGATTTTAGGAAGAAAAATTGACTATTAATATCTGAATGACTTTATCTTATTTCCAGAAGTCTATGCGACCTCTAACAGGGAAGCTACCTCCAGCTTGTCAATTATATCCATTGTTGATTTCCAATTTATTTCATTTAGATGGCTCATCATTTCAATGTATTCACTCTTGCAAATTCCTGATTGTCAATTTCTACAGCTATGTTCATTATCCCCACATTTACATTAACGTCACATCCTAATAGGCTTATAAGTAATTCTGTAGTTTTATGGGTACACTACTACATCCTAGAAAATGGGCTTAATCTATAAGATCTTTTTTATGTCTCATTACTATTAATTTTTTTCATCTTTACAATATATTTAAATCTACAAAAAAGTGGATCTCATCAATCTCTGACCACGTACTGTTGTTTGCAGATGTTTCATAGTAATAATGTTTCTAGGGGATAATGGAATAATGCTTTCCTGTTGGAGGATAATGAGTTTCAACATCATTTGGAAGCTCAATGATCTCTTTATTTGGAGACTGATTCAAAGCATGCTGAAGATCTCAGTTCATTTTGGTATCATGCCAGAAAGTTTTTGAGATTAGCTAATGCAGCATAGAATTGAGAAAATAAATAGAAAACCTCTCCAACTCTTGTGTCTTTAAAGGTTAAGAAACAAGTTTTTTTTTTTTTTTTTTTTTTTTTTTTTTTTTTTTTTTTTTAATTCCTTATATAACTAACCAAAAATGAAAAAAGAGGATTTATCCTCTGTATTAGGACACTGATCTGGAATCAATTATAATGAATGTCTCTGAACTATTTAAGGAGTGAAAAGCATCATCCCTGCTCACTAACATGGAGCATAAAGTCTGGTCCACAGTGGGAAATAAGTATAGTTTGTGGAATTAATCAATGAATGTATTAAATTAATTATAAGTTGTTACTTCATGTAAAGTTACAATTAGTTTAGATAGTACAAGCCATTTATTAAATAAAAATATGATGGTTGCAAATAATTGAATAATACCTGAATTAGGAAACCAAAGAATTGTTTGAGTCTGCTCTTGCCTAGCACAGTACTGGACACCTGGAAGATACTAAGTAAATTTTAAATGTATGAATGCATTAGGTCATTAAAGCAATCAAAACCTCATGTTTAAAATATCTCTATTTTAAGATAGTGTCTTCATTTGTGGAAAAGCCCCTGTTTATATTATTGTCTTATCAGAAATAGCTATAGTTCTACTCCTGAATCTTTAAATGTACCCATCTGTTATCTATGAATAATGGCTCCTTCTCTGCCTTCCAGTCGTCAGTTAATTGGCAATATTTTTTGAACTATTAAATATATAATTATGTGTAATTTGGTTTGTTAAAATTATATTGTCATTTTAGATTTCAGTTATTTTTTGTAGTTTATGTCATTTATTTTAGTTTTTTTTTAATTAAATGAAATTTTATTTGAGACAGAGTCTCACTCTGTCACTTAGGCTGGAGTGCAATGACAGAAACACGACTCACTGCAACCTGCACTTCCCAAGCTTAAGCAATCCTCTCACCTCAACCTCTCAAGTAGCTGGGACTACAGGGATGCACCATCACACCTAGCTAATTTTTATATTGTCTATAGAGATGCGGTTTCTCCATTTGGGCCAAGCTGGACTATAACTCCTGAGCTCCAACTCCTGGCTTTCTAACATGCTGGGATTACAGGCATGAGCTACTGTACCCAGCCTAAATTTTATTTTTAACTGGCAAATAATATTGTATATATTCATAGGATACAATGTGACATATTGATATATGTTTATAATGGTGGATGATTAAATTAAGCTAATTAACAAATTCATTAACTCATATACTTAATTTTTAGTGAAAACATTTAAAATCTATTATTTTAGCAATTTTGAAATCTACATTATTACTTCTTCTAGTCACCATGTTGCATAAATAGATCACTAAATCTTATTTCTCCTGTCTAACTGAAACTTTATACCTTTTGATCAACATCTCCCTTTTCCCTGTCCATCACCCTTCCCCGCCTCTGATAACAATTTTCTAGTCTGCATTCCTATGAGTTCCACTTTTTCTAATTCTCTATATAGCTGAGATCACTCAGTATTTATCTTTCTATGCCTGGCTAATAGTCTTCTTAAAAAATGTTACTTCCAGTTGTGATTTCTTTTTTGAAAGAGCAGAATGAGATCAAATTCCATGCTAGTAATATTGACTTTCACCTACTCATTACTTTAAAATAAAATAATGCATATTAGTCCAGATCTTAAAGCTTACCACTATTTGTATGACTTTTTTCTCAAAACAGAAATGACATGTATATGTTATAGGATCCATTGAAAATAAAGAAAACTATAAAGAGGAGATTAAGTTTATGTGACATATCTGAATCAAATTGAAATTGTTTTGTTTCTTTAAATGAATTCAAATGTATATTCTCTGCTTTTGGAGAATTGTGGCAGTTTCATAAATACTGCATTATAAGATTTTACACAAATATCTACTTTTTTTCATTCAGTAGTAGTAATTATGACTAGACACTTTTTAGAAAAGGAGATGGGTGTAATAAGATGTAGCTAATATTATTGGATAAAATATAGCTACTTGGTTTGACTTTTATACTAGCATTAATTTAAGCCTATTGCCAGCAGCCCCTGTTAGAATAATGGGAAGAGAATGTGGTACAAAGGGTCTTCAAAAAGTTCATGGAAAATGCATATTAGAAAAAACTATGCATGCATTTTAAACATTTTTATACCTAAATAAACTCATACTTACTTCTTATAGCATATCCGAACAGAATATAGTTTGAGACACTAAAAAGAATAAGACATCAACTTGAAGAGAGTTCCTGTCAGAACAAATTGAATTCTGCTAAAATTAAAGCAAGAACAAACATTGAATTTATGGTGAAGATTAGTGGAATAATGTGAAATCACTTATGTCTTAAAAAAGCTTTTGGGGAAAATGTTCTAAAGAAATAAGCACTTTACAAATGGGTAACTCATTTTAAAAAGCATAAGAGATGTTGAAGATGAATCCCACAGTGACAGATCATCCACAACTATTTCTTTAAAAATATAATTTGGTTAGTGTTAGGTAGTTAGATAGATGTTAGAAGCTGGGAGTGGGTAAGAAAAGAGAACAAAAAGGTTATCACCAAGACAGCCCATAGCTTACCTAAGTTCAGCCCCAGAACTGCCCTAACTCTATCCATCCTAAAGGATGGAGCTTGTGATAAAATCTGTGGCCAACATATCCTGGAGAAGGAGAAACTAGTGCACAGGTGGAAATCCCCCAACATAGAACTGTGTCCTCAAGTTCGTCCTAAGCTCATTATACCATCATTATAATAAAATTTACATGTGGCTTTACCACCCCCCCACACCCTCTTTTCTTAACAAATTATGGGTAAAAACATGCACAGTTTAATTTTAGCTATATGTCCATAAACTGCCAATCAAATGACTTCATCTTGTCACTCACACATAGCCCAAACCTCAACTCCTCCCCACAAAACCTCCATGAAAGTCCTCCAAGTTTTGTAAAGAGGGGCTGATTTCAATTCACAGAAATCAGTCTGCTCTCCCTCTGAGAGTGTATTACAGTGCTCCAATAAACTCTGCTTTGAACTTGCATTTTGGTGTTAGTTTGCAATTCTTTGTTCACTATCACAAGAACTGAGATTGCTGGTTCAGTGCTCCAGTTCTGTTGATGTCCTCAGTTAAAGAATACATCTCAACTCAGAATTCCTGGTAACATCAGTATTCTAACTGAAGAGAACTAATAATTAATAGCAGAAAAAAATAGCCAACATCGTAGACATCTCAACACAATTCTGACTGAAAAATTAAAGGTGAACTAACTTTCCACTGAATGGGTGCCAGAACCATTGTGCCCAGGCAAGCTACAGGCAACAGTAGAGATTTTAACGGAAATTTTAAACAAGTGGGATCAAGATCCTGAGAATTTACTCCAAGAATCACAACAAGAGATGAAATATAGCTTTACTGGTACAATCCTGAAGACAAAGCACAATCAAAGCAATGGATACCAAGAGGAGGATGTGCTCCAGTTGAAGCAAAAACACATCTGCCAAGACCAAAGGTCATGACAATGGTATTTGGAATGTTCAAGGCATTTTGTTTGTTGACTTTCTGGATGGTCAAAGAACAATAACATCTGCTTATTATAAGTGTGCTTTGAGAAATTTAGCCAAATCTTTAGCAAAAACAAACAACAACAACAAAAACCCCAAAAAACCAAAAAAACAAAAAACAAAACAAACAACAAAAAACAAACAAACAAAAAGAAACCCTGAGGAAACCTTCACCAGAGAATCCTTACAATGCTCCGTCTCAGTCCTATCATCTAATAAGGGCAATTTTGCAAGAGTTTTGATGGGAAATCATTAGGCATCAGTTTACAGTCCTGATTTGGTGCCTTCTGGCTACTGCTTTGTTTCTCAATCTTAAAAAAATCTTTAACGAGCACTCGTTTTTCTTCCATCAATAATGTAAAAAAGATATCATTGGCCGGGCGCGGTGGCTCAAGCCTGTAATCCCAGCACTTTGGGAGGCCGAGACGGGCGGATCACGGGGTCAGGAGATCGAGACAATCCTGGCTAACACGGTGAAACCCCGTCTCTACTAAAAAATACAGAAAACTAGCCGGGCGAGGTGGCGGGCGCCTGTAGTCTCAGCTACTCGGGAGGCTGAGGCAGGAGAATGGCGTAAACCCGGGAGGCGGAGCTTGCAGTGAGCTGAGATCCGGCCACTGCACTCCAGCCTGGGCGAGAGAGCGAAAACTCCGTCTCAAAAAAAAAAAAAAAAAAAAAAAAAAAGATATCATTGACATGGTTACATTCTCAGGACCCTCAGTTCTTTAGGGATAGGATAAATGTCTGGTATCATTGTTTACAAAAGTATCTTGAACTTGATGAAGCTTATGTTGAGAAATGAAGTTTATTATTATTATTATTAGTTTTTATCTTTGCATTCCATTATTTCAGGAGCTTTTGGAAGTCCACTCCTAGATTTTGCTGTGGTCAAAATTTCTAGAAAAAAATATACTTGCGAATCTCCCATATATTGTTTTGGCACTTAAAATTCTTTACTTAAAAAGAGAAAAACAGAAGATAAGTGTTGGCAAGATGTGGAAAAATTGGGACTCTTGAGCATTGCTGGTAGGAATATAAAGTGGTAAAGCTATTGCAAAAGACAATACGGTGATTCCTCAAAAAAATTAAACATAGAATTACCATGTAATCCAGCAATACCACTTCTAGGCATATTCCCCAAAGAATTGAAAGTAAGGACTGAACAGATGCTTGAGCACTAATGTTTATAACAGCATTATATACAATAACCAAAAGGTGAGCATTACCCAAATGTCCATTGATGAATAAATCAATAAAAAATGGAGTACACACACACATATATGAACATGCATACCACATTTTATTGTGCTTCACTTTATTATACTTCACAGAAGCTGTCTTTTTTAACAAATGGAAGGTCAGTGGTAATCCTGTGTTAACCAAGAATATTAGCCCAATTACTCCAAAAGCATGTGCTCACTTCTCTCTATGTCACATTTTGGTAACTCTTGCAATATTTAAGTGTTTTAATTATTATTATATTTGTTGTGGTGATCTTTAATCAGTGATCTTTGATGTTACTATTGTAATTGTTTTGGGATGACATGAACCATACTCATATAAGATGGCAAACTTAATCCATAAGTCATGTGTGTTCTCACTGCTCCACTGACAGGCTGTTTCCCCATCTCCCCTCCTTTCCTTTGGCCCTCCTATTCCTGGGGATATAACAATATTGAAATTAGGCCAATTAATAATCCTACAATGTCCTCTAAGGGTTCAAATGAAAAACAGAGTTGCACTTCTCTCATTTGTAATCAAAAGCTAGAAATGATTAAGCTTATTGAAGAAGGCATATTGAAAGCTGACATAGGTTGAATGCTGGGTCTCTTTATCAAACACTTAGCCAAGGTGTTAGAGTAAAAAAAAAAATATTGAAGAAAATTAAAAGTTCTCCTACAATGAACACGTGAATGACAAAAAAGTAAAAAAAGCCTATTGCTGATAACAAGAAAGTTTTACATTGAAGATCAATCAGCCACAAAATTCCCTTAAACAAAAGCCCAATCTAGAGCAAGGCCATGACTCGCTTCTATTCTATGAAGACAGAGAGAGAAGGAATCTGCAGAGGAAAAGTCAGCAGCTAGCAGAGGTTGGTTCATTAGAAACCACCTACATAACATAAAATTGCAAGGTGAAGTAGAAAGTGATAATGTAGAAGCACAGCAAGTAATCCAGGAGATCTAGTTAAGATCATTGATAGAGAGACTACGTTAAACAACACATTTTCAATGTAGCATAAGGAACCTTCTATTGCCTTTTATTGGATAAAGATAAAAAGCACTAGGACTTTCATAGTTAGAGAGTAAAAGTCAAAATCTGGCTCTAAAGCTTTCAGTGACAGGTTGCCTCTCTTGTTAGAGGCTGAAGCACCTGGTGACCTTAAGTTGAAGCCATGCACATTTCCCATTCTGAAAATCCTAGAGCCACTAAGAATCATGGTAAATCTGCTTTGCCTGTGCTCTATGTATGGAAGAACAAATCCTGGAAGACAGCACAACTTTTTATAGCATGGTTTAATAAATTTTAAGTCCAGGATATTTTTTGTACTCAGAAAAAGAGATTTATTTCATACTATTTCTGCTCATTGGCAACATGTTTGGTTATCCTGGTTCTCTGATGGATCTCTACAAGATTAGTGCCATTTGATGCTCACTAACACAAACATTCATTCTGCAGCTCATGGATCAAAAAGTAATTTGAACTTTCAAGTCTTATTGAAGTAATACATTTTGTAAGGTTATAGTTGCTACAGATAGCCATTCCTCTGATGGATTTGAGCAAGGTAAATTGAATACCTGCCAGAAAAGATTCACCATTCTAGATGCTATCAAGCACGTGTGTGATTCATAAGAGAAGACCAAAATATCTACATTAATAGGAGTTTAGAATAAGTTGATTCGAACCATCATGGATGACTTTGAGCAGTTCAAGCTTTCAGTAGAGGAAGTAACTGCACATGTGGTGGACATAGCAAGAGAATTAGAACTAGAAGTGGAGCCTGAAGATATGACTGAATTGCTGCAATCACATGATAAAATTTGAATGGATGAGGAGTGTTTTTTTTATGGATGAGCAAAGAAAGTTTTCTTTTTTTTTTTTTTTTTTTTCTGACATGTAATCTATTCCTGGTGAAGATGCTGTGAACACTGATGAAATGACAGCAGAGGATTTGGAATATTACCTCAATTTAGTTAATAAGGCAGTGGCAGGATTTGAAAGGGTTCATTTCATTTTAAAGGTGTTCTGCTGTGGATGAAATGCTATCAAACAGCACTTCAGTTCCATGTGGCTGGGGAAGCCTCACAATCATGGTGGAAGAAAAAGAAGAGTAAGTTTTGTCTTACGTGAATGGCAGCAGGCAAAAAAAGAGAGCTTGTGCAGGGAAACTCTGCCTTACAAAGCCATCAGATCTCACGAGATTTATTCACTATCACAAGAACAGCACGGGAAAGACCTCCCCACCCCATGATTCAATTACATCCCAACAGGTACCTCCCATGATATGTGGGAATTCGAGATGAGATTTGGGTGGGCGCACAGCCAAACCATATCATTCCATCTCTAGCCCCTCCCAAATCTCAGGTCCTCACATTTCAAAACGAATCATGCCTTCCCAACAGTCCCCCAAAGATTTAACTCATTTCAGCATTAACTCAAAAGTCTACAGTACAAAGTCTCATCTGAGAGACATGGCAAGTCCCTTCTGCTTAAGAGTCTGTAAATAAAAGGCAAGTAAGTTACTTCCTAGATAAAACAGTCACATCGTAAAGCTGCAAAAATGATCTCCTTTGATCTGTATCTCATATCCAGGTCACGCTGAGGCAAGAGGTCACACGGTGCAAGCTGTTGGTGAATCTACCATTCTGAGATCTGGAGGACAATGGCCCTCTTCTCACACCTCCACTAGGCAGTGCCTCAGTAGAGACTCTGTGTGGGGGCTCTCATCCCACTGCACTACCTTAGCAGAGATTCTTCATGAAAGCCCTCCCCCTACAGCACACTTCTGCCTGGATGTCCGGGTGTTTCCATACATCCTCTGAAATCTAAGCAGAGGTTCCTGAACCTCAGATTTTGACTTCTGTGTACCTGGAGGCTCGACACCACGTAGAAGCTGCCAAGGCTGGAGATAGCACCCTCTGAAGCCATGGCCTGAGCTGTACCTTGGCTCCTTTTAGTCATGGCTGGAGTAGCCGGGACACAGGGCACCAAGTCCCTAGAATGCATATAGCATGGGGACTCATGGTTTGACCCATAAAACCATGTTTTTCCACTAGGCCTCCGGGTGTGTGATGAGGGTGGCTGCCTTGTCTGAAGACCTCTGACATGCCCCGGAGACATTTGCCCCATTGCCTTGGTGATTAACATTAGGTTCCTAATTATTTATACACATTTCTTCAGCCAGCTTAAATTTCTCCCTAGAAAATGGGATTTTCTTTTCTCTCACATTGTCAGGCTCCAAATTTTCCTAGCTTTTATGCTCTGTTACCCTTTTAAAACTTTTAAAACTGAATGCCTTTAACAGCACCCAAATCACCTCTTGAATGCTTTGTTGCTTAAAAATTTCTTCCACCAGATACCCTAAATCATCTCTCTAAATTTCAAAGTTCCACAAATCTTTAGGGCAGGGGCAAAATGCTGCCAGTCTTTTTGCTAAAACATAACAAGAGTAACCTTTAACTCCAGTTCTCAACAAGTTCCTCATCTCCATCTGAGACCACCTCAGTCTGGACCTTATTGTTCATATAACTATTAGAATTTTTGCCAAAGCCATTCCAGAAGTCTCTAGGAAGTTCCAAAATTTCCCACATTTTCCTATCTTTTTCTGAGCCCTCCAAACTGTTCCAGCCCCCACCTGTTACCCACTTCCATAGTCTCTTCCATATTTTCGTGTATCTTTTCAACAACACCCCATTCTACTGGTACCAATTTATTGCATTAGTCTGTTTTCATGCTGCTGATAAAGACATACCTGAGACTGGGTAATTTACAAAAGAAAGAGGTTTAATTGGACTTATAGTTTCATGCGCCTGGGGAAGCCTCATAATCATGGTAGAAGGAAAGGAAGGGCAAGTCACTTCTTACATGGATGGTAGCAGGCAAAAAAAAATAAAAGAGAGAGAGAGCTTTTGCAGGGAAACTCTGCCTTATAAAGCAATCATGTCTCATGAGACTTATTCACTATCAAGAGAACAGCACAGGAAAGCCCTCCCCCAATGATTCAATTACCTCCCACCCAGTGCCTCCTACAACGTGTGGGAATTCAAGATGAGATATCGGTGGGGACTCAGCCAAATCATCACACATATGCATGCACACACACACACACACACACACACACACACAAATATTATTCAGCCTTAAAAAGAAAAAAACTCTGATAGATCCTACAATAAAAATGACCCTTGAAAACATTATGCTAAGTGAAATAAGCCGGATACAAAATGATTGTATGGGCCGGGCGCGGTGGCTCAAGCCTGTAATCCCAGCACTTTGGGAGGCCGAGACGGGCGGATCACGAGGTCAGGAGATCGAGACCATCCTGGCTAACACGGTGAAACCCCGTCTTTACTAAAAAAAAAAAAAAAACAAAAACTAGCCGGGCGAGGTGGCGGGCGCCTGTAGTCCCAGCTACTCGGGAGGCTGAGGCAGGAGAATGGCGTGAACCCGGGAGGCGGAGCTTGCAGTGAGCTGAGATCCGGCCACTGCACTCCAGCTGGGGCGACAGGGCGAGACTCCGTCTCCAAAAAAAAAAAAAAAAAAAAAAAAAAAAAAAAAAAATTGTATGATTTGTAGAATTCCACTGATGATGTGAAGCACCTACAATCATCAAATTACACAGGAAAAAGTAGAACAGTGCTTATTAAAAGCTGGGGGAAAGGTGGCAGGGGGATTATTGTATTATGAATCCAGAGTTTCAGTTTAGAAAGATGAAAACTTTCTTGAGATAGATAGTAGTGATGAATGCACAAAAATATGAATGAACTTAACGCCATTGAACTGTACCTTCAACAATTATTAAAGTAACAAATGTTATATATATTTTATCACAGTAAATAAATTGAGACCACCCCCAAAAAAACACAGACACACACACACACACACACACACACACAAAGAAATAGCATTCTTACCTGAATATAGTGAATATGATAAGTATTCTTTTAAATGGAATTAACTAGGCTGCACACAACACAAACAGGCAAGAGATCTTCAACTAAAGGAGATACTAATGTCTGAGCTTGTTTTCAATAGGAAGCAAAGAAGAATATTTAAAATATTTGAAGTTACACTAAAAATCTTATAAATTCTAATAATCAATATTTTATCTACAGCTATATCGTTATTTTTCAGGACATGATGTTAGTTAGCAAACTAAAAATAAATTCAAAGTTTATAAATTTTGAAATTTTTTGAAGGTTAAAACGTTCAAAAACACAAATTTTTGCTATTTCTCAGTTTTCTACTTTATCTGATCTATCAATAAAGAATATTAAGCCAAAAGAGAGCTTTATATTCTTTTCATCAGTCTCAAATATGTTTAGAAATATAAAAGTAACGGATCTTGTCTTCTGTCTTATAGAACATTCATCTAAGCTAGTGAGAGGCCTATTCATATTTCCTGTTATATTGGAATAGGTGGAATGATGCCAAAAGTAGATAAGAGATATGCAATACTTTTTTATAACAAAAATATATTGAAAATCAGGTCTGACCATGAAAGCAAAATGAAAACTAGATAATAAAAAGCTTTCACCTTAATATCATCCTTGTGTATCAGATAGGACACATGTTTTATGGAAAGAACAAGAAAGATGTAAGAGTATCTACACATCTAATGGCTTGTGTAGTTAAAATAATTTACAACCTAACAAAGACCTTTGTAATATGATAGGAAATACCTACATAAGCTAAAACAAATGTTATTCAATTATGATGTTTTCAAGTAAAAAATATGATAAATCACATGAAACCTTGACACAAACAGAAGAAAATCTGACTATCAATAGATGTGAAAGAGGAGTCATGGAGCAGACTAAGTGGGTGATCATGCAGAGAAGACCATTGCACAGATACTTCAAGCAACATTTGGGCTGTATTCAAGATCAGCAAATAATTAAGCAATTTCTTGGCTTCTATTAGGCTTTACACTGTACAGAAATATGCAAATTAAAGCAGGCATAAGAGAATGCCCAACTTTCTCAGGTTTTACAAATCAGGAAAAGTATCTTGGTGATTAACATCTGTAGATTTCTCTTGTAAGTCAGTCATGGAAAAGAAATGGTGATGAATGCTTGAGCTTGGTCTTGATTCACTTTGAAACAGTTCATTAAGTACCAAATACAACCAATATTTTCTAATCACTTTGTAGCTGAAAACTAGTGCCTATGTAAAATGATTTAACAAAACACTAATGCAGAATTTACAGTTCAGATACCTCTTTTTCCACCACTGAAATATTTATTGAAAGAGATAAGGTCAAGGTAATAAAACTGACTAAAAATAACAGGGGCATTACCTTTCCTAATTATTAGCCAGAGATCAGCATTCATAAAGTAGTACATAGTAGCTCAAAAACATTTTCTCTTTGAAAGACAGTTAAGAAAAAAACAGGATGTTAGGTTATACATGAATTTGAGAGCAATAAAATATGGGTTATTACATCTGGGAATAAAGATTAGTTAAGTTGTTCTATATAGAATTTACCCAAAAGGATCAACCAAGAAGACAAGCACTAGAATCCTCCAGCACTATGCTGCAACTTAAGAAATTTCTGAATCTATTCAACTGAGTCAAGGAAGGAAATTGGGGAAGCAGGAATGCTGTGGGAAAGGTGGGCAGAGAAGCAGCATCATCAAACCCTCCAGTTATGCATGAAGAGGTAAGTGCTTTAGGGAATCACATGCCTAAAAGAGTTAGTAGACTCCATTACAATTTTTAGAAACTCTAAGGAAGTGACCTACTGTTCTTCTTTCATTGTTTCTGGGTCAAGAGATTATGCTCTGGTAGGGATGTTGACATGTCATTGATTAGGGTTGGCCTCACTGAGATAGTAGAAAGCAGAAAAAAGCAGTTCCATTCCCACTGTTTTACACATTTACCTAGAAACCTCAAGTCTCCTAAATGTTTTCTTAAAAATTTCGTCTTACTTATCAACAACTTTCACCTAACAATGTGGTTGGTTACTTAGCAGATAAAGTCAGAAAAATACATTCTGCTCCTGGCTGTATTTATTAAGTTCAAACAAGTCTACAAAATGTTGCCAAAACATGTATCAAAACAGATTAACAGGGTATTTTTTGTTTGCTTATTTGTTTTTGTTGGGGACATTGTTCTTTTTTGTTTTTCTTAAATTGAGTGACTAATCTTACCAGACAATCAGCCATTCACTGAAACAATCCTCTCTGTGAAAAGGAATAATCCACTTTCATCCACTGAAAAGCCGTATAAATTCCCTGTGACTTAGATCCTTAAACAAAAATTGGAGAAAATGCTTCCTGCATATTTCTCAGAGGTACTCAAAATAGTAGTGAGATAGTGTCTTTAGAGCACTTGGAGTTCCCAAAGGAGAGACACAATGAGATAGAATATAAACTGAAATTACCACTCCATTATGATTTATCTTTTCTATCTATAAACAGTTTACTGTTAGCAGTATTTTCCTTGTAGAAACCTTTTATATTACCGAAGTGCATTAGCCATGACTTTTTTTTCTACTATTTGCTCGTAAAGGGTCTAAGGCTACAAAGCATAGAATTCTCAACTGTATTAGGAGCAATCATTGTCTTCCAGGACAACTTTGTTATTTCTTAAATGACTTATGTATGGAAGGCAGCTCAGAGAATGTGAACATGAGCTCCCACCTCCACCGGGCAAGTGAAATGCAATACAAGGTAACAGGAAAGCTAATTAGCAGTCTCATGAAGGCAATGGTAGATGCACTCAGCCACCATTGTGAAAAGTATACAGGCTAACACCAGACTCCCTTAGCCCTGGCCTTATATGAAAGAAACCTAGGTCTCTCTTGCAGTATTGGTCTTCCAGATGCAACCATATCGTTAGTCAGGTGGGCTCCACAAACAAGAGTCACACTTAACTGAAGTCTCATCTTCAGGGCCCAGAATAAAATAGTGTAAATTTTATTTGAAAAATTAGTGTGAAAAATAGGGTGAAAAATTTGTGGTGAACAAATCTAGCATCCTGGTTCTGCCTTTGCAGGTCTCAGCACTGCCAACAGACAAGAAGCTCATTTACCTGCCTTCCTAGAGTATTCTAACAGCCTCACTCTTTTCTGCTTCAAACTCATCCAGTAAATTTCGGTCTGAGATACACACACCCCGCCTAAATCTCGGGGCCCTGGGAGATTTAGGTTAAGGTATCATAACACAGCAGATAAAAACACTGGTGCATAGGCCAACAGATCTGACTGCAACTCTTTGGCTGTATTTTACCAGCAGTGGAATCCTTAAGAAAATTGTTTCTTGAAGTCTCAGCCCCTTCCTCTCTAAAGTGAGAGAAATGATGTTTCCCTCTGGAGACTGCGGTTGGGAATAATGAAGAAAATGTACACAAAGTGTTGAGCCTAGGGTCTATTGCTCAGTCTGTAACAAGTGATATTTGCTATTGTTACATAATTTGGCTTCATTCTCGCCATGACAATCACATCTTCTACCATTGCACAACAATAATGACAATATTGTTGAATGCTTTCTAGGTCCTAGCATAAGTTCATTACATATATCAACTCATTAATTCTCAAAATGCTCACATAAAAATGGATATGATAGTTTATCTCCACTTTACTGACAATGGAAGTGTGGTACAGAATGATGACATGATACCTAAGGTCACAGCAGTAGGTAGTGGAGCTAGGACTCTCAGGTAAATCTGGCTCATGACTCTGTTTGTAGCCACTGTGCTATGCTATGCTGCTTCCCTAGTCCAATTTCTTTGTAATTTTCTCCATTGGACCTGTGGGCTTCTATTTCTCTTTCTTGAAATTTCCTCACTTCCAATCTCTGGTTTTCTATAACTTACTCACTTTTCAAGGCACACTTCAAGATAGCGTCATTTTGGGGTGTTTTTTTTTTTTCGCTTTGTTTTTTCAGAAAATTCCTCTGCAGTATTCCAGTTCTCATTATTTTTTTCTGAACACCTATAGACTTGTGTTCCATAATGTAGCACTTACTCATTGCATCAAACTGTGTGTGCGTGTGTTCTCATCCCTGTTATTTTCTTTTCCTTAGGGGCCTTTCAGCACATTGAAAGCTAGGACTTCCTTATCTCTCCCATGAAGAGAACAGTATTGGGTTTATTTCAATAAACTCTCAGTGAATAATTAGAGATTGTTATATGCATATAATAATCATATATGTAATATCACCTTGGCTTTATGCAGTTTATATATGCTATTTCATTTGAATTTGCATTTAATTATTCATGTACAAAATTATCCAATTAGGTTTTAATGGGGTCTTAGCCTCAGATTCACGTTATCAGGCTTGAATGGGAAACAGGTTGAGTACGTCTCCAGAACCCTCAAACTCAGACAAATCCTAAGTCTTCCTCAGGAGAATGAGGAGCTATGACAGGTAAAAACAATTTTTCTAATGTCTGACCATAATATAGAATATTTAATTATGTCTCTTTTTATTAAAGACATTTTGAGAACACAATTTCCTAAGGAGACAATTTTCTTAAGAGTCACGCATAAGTAGTTCTTACTATCAAGCAATTTCCTCTGACATTTTCCTTAAAATGTCCCATATTTTCCCCTTCATCAAATGAGTCCACGTTGCAACTTTTGGTATTATGCATATCCTTCACCTATCTTCTATTTAACCTTCAAATGTGGCTAGCCAGTTATGGGGTCTATCTACCTTTCAACCAACATTGGCCCATGTTAGGCATAACTGGGTCTTTTCTTATTTAGTTTTAACAGTGCTGGTTAGTTGCCGATGAAGGCTGGCAATATTTTATTACTTCTCACTAATATCTGTCTTCTAAAATCAAAATAAGTTAATGTTTATATCACTTTGGCAGACTTTCTGGTTTTAAAATAAATTGTGCTAATTATAAATCCATGTTTACTGGGAGACTTCCCACAGTGTTGAAGATATTTTGATTATCTTTTAAATTAGAACAAAGCAGACTTTGATATTGGGTTTTCAAAAAACCTAATTCTCTATAAAAATGCTGCATAAAGTCAATTTGATTTTTATGTTCCCACAAATCAAAGATCTCAGATACATGAACTTCCCTTTATAAGGAGGGCAGACAAGATTCTGAAGAAGGGGAACTTAGGAAATGTGCTCCCCGCTTCTATACAGAAAATAGAAATGAGTCAGATTAAAAGTAGATGATGTAACACTTCTTCAAAAGTATAAGCTATATCCCAGTTTTACACAAAAGCTAATAAAAGAATTTCATCAACTTTGGTTGTTCAGTTCCTAAAATACAGGAAGATTGGGATAAGACTGCTTAGATGATTGTTTCTTTAGTAACAAGACATCCCCTAGATGCTTTGTAGGGATGATCTTCTCTATCTTGGTATAAAAATCACCTCATGCGGCCGGGCGCGGTGGCTCAAGCCTGTAATCCCAGCACTTTGGGAGGCCGAGACGGGCGGATCACGAGGTCAGGAGTTCGAGACCATCCTGGCTAACATGGTGAAACCCCGTCTCTACTAAAAATACAAAAATCTAGCCGGGCGAGGTGGCGGGCGCCTGTAGTCCCAGCTACTCAGGAGGCTGAGGCAGGAGAATGGCGTAAACCCGGGAGGTGGAGCTTGCAGTGAGCTGAGATCCGGCCACTGCACTCCAGCCTGGGCGACAGAGCAAGACTCCGTCTCAACAACAACAACAACAACAACAACAACAACAACAAAATCACCTCATGTTTCTTAGTTATTCCTGTCATTCTGAAAAAGTATATTGTCATTTTGCTTTCTAGTTAAAATGAAAAGAAGGAATCAAATACATTCTTATTAAAAATGTTCAATATATTCTTTAAACCTTCCCATCTCCTCAGCATGGGCCAGTCCCAGTCTCGTAATGCTGTATTTGAAGATGTGTCTTCTCTCATATTCATTTCACCCCCTTTATTCTTCATGATGCTATTTCTAACCCTCAGAGGTCAGAACAAGGAGAAATAGAAGATTCACGAAGATGAGCAAAGTTTCATGGAGCTGGCTTGGTTGCCAGTTGCCTCATAGGCAGATGTGACAGATGCCCCATCTCTAGTTCCTTTTTGGGGTTCATCTGGGGTTTCTAAGGAACACTTCCTCTAGGTCATCTTCCTTATTACCATTCCCTTACTATGGTCAACGTTTCCTTCAGAAAGCTGCTTTCTTCCACGCTGGCTTCCTACTCCTTTCCTGGGTAACCTCTGTTTCAGCCATTCTCCAGGAGCAAGTCCCCTTTAGGAGGGCAAGTGGGCCACAGTCAGCTTCCAAACATAACTCTCTCATACAGCCTCCAGGATAAAGCGACACGCAGCCACCTTTCAATTGGGATGCAGATCCTCTCTCTTCACTCTATGGCCAGGAAAACCACTCCAGTAGTCTTTTGTGTTTCAATTTCTCTTGGTGAAAACTGACAATAATCTCTGTATAACCCCCCAACTGTTGGGAATATATATTCAGTTTCCAAGAGGTTCACTTTAAACTTTTTCCTTATTTAAGATGAAGGAGAAGTCTACACAGAATTTTACCATGAGAAATTAAAGGTAATATAATTCTTCTCTGAATAATGAATTCCTCACTATTAGCCTTAAGAATCTTCTTACTCACCCAAATATATATTTTTGTCTTCATGGGCTAATGTCACCGGCACTAATTTTACAATCTCCCAGGATATAAAGCATGGATTGGTAGCTAAGAGCACATGCTCTGGAGCCCAGTGGCCTGTGTTTAAATCACAGCTTTCCCAGCAAACTGCTTAATAACCATGAGGAAGTTATTGAAACTCTCTGCCTAATATTCTAATCCGTGAATGGAAATAACAGTAAATAATAGTATTCTACTTCATCAAATCATTTGAGGGGTTAATACATTTAGAGGTCTTAGCAGAGTGTCTTGCATGTAATGAGCACTGAAAATGTTAGCTATTACTCTTATAAGACTCTGACAACTACTGTATTGTTCTCAATCTTGGAAGCCTTAGTCTAACTAGAAAGAGAGGAGCCCATTTTTAATATCCTGTTATGTTAGGTTGCTTAGGAAGTGCACATTTATTTTCATTTCTTGCTGGCTTCCCAAATGTTTTGTTGTACTTTGTGGTTTAAAGAAATGTAAGTCAATGAGATTTCCTAAAACTGAGCATTAATTTTAATTGTGGACTTAATGGAAGCCATGCTGACAAGGGAAATATGATGATATATTATTCTCATCTAACAAAACAATAATATCACTTTATTGAATTACTTAAATGTTTTAATGTATCGAATATATAAGGTGGATCTCTTTCCATAATGATCCATGCATAGAGGAGGGAGCACTGAAGGTAAAAAAAAAAGTCCTCAAATGATATCCTGAATTTATCTCAAGATTAATACTCAAGAATTATTCAACTTAGGGGTTATCAAACTTTAGCAGGTATAAGAAATACCTAATTATTAAATGCAGGTTCTAGGCCTATCCCTGGAAATAACAGGGATACAGAGGGAACAGGAATCTATTGTGGAGCAGTCACCAAAATGAATTCTGCTGCAAGGAGGGCTAAGACCACACTTTCAGAAACACTCAACCAAATGTGAGCGCCACTGCTTTCACCATGGCATGAGGCACTTAGCCACAGACAGGATACAACTAGGGTCTCATTTTACGTGTATCAGGGTCTCTTTTACAGAACTGGTTCTTACTCCCTTAGGGATTCCTGTCATTTTCAGAATAAAAAGAGTATTTAATTTTTAATCAAATGCAAAGGTAGTGATTTTAGTTACACAGAGAAGTAGAAAAAACAGAGAAATGAGAAAATATGTTAAACTAGTTATGTGTTAATATCCATTAGAAAAATATAAGCAAATTAATATGAAAAAGAGAACAAATAGAAATTAACATATTTCACACACAGCAAAAGAATGGCTGATAAACATAAAAAGATGTTCAACCTCGTTATTAATAAAATAAATGCACACTGAGCTAATAAGATTTCACGTTTTATGCATCTGACTGGGAAAGGAAAAAACATGCTTGTTAATACTTTCATAGTGATAAAAGGATGGGCTAAAGGCCATTCTCGTATACTTTTCAACTTCATTTATTTATTTTAAATTGACACATAAAATTGTATATAACTTATTGTGTACAATATTATGTTTTAAAGTATACATTGTGAAATGGTTAAATCTAGCTTTCATTGGAGAGAAATTACTACGATTTCTTAATGAAGATCTAGCAATATGTATACAATTTTATATGTGCCCAATTTTAATATTGCTTAACAACTACATGTCTAGGATTTTAACCCAAACAAATAATTGTCTAAAGTACAAAGATGTTAGTTTAACAATGTTCACCAATTAGGTTTTATACTAAAACAAATCAAAACATTCAAATGCCCAACAATAGGAATTTATTAAAAATTACACTATTAATTGGAATAGACTCAGATATACATAATAAATTCTATGCTCCATAATTATGATGCTCACAAAATACCTACAAAAGTACTTCAATGCCAAACAAGTTATAAAAGATTATACATAGTATTATTTGATTTTTCTAAAGTAAAACTGATCAAAAATGGTAGAAAAAAACATGAGGTTTTTAAATCAAAATAATAATTATATATACTTGCAGATAAAAATGGATTTTAAATAATCTTTTACCTTTTTTATTGTCTGAATTTATCATCAGAAAGTATTAGGTTGGTGCAAAAGTAATTGCTGTTTTGCCATTACTTAATGGCAAACCTAATACCATCATGTTGATTTTGAAAAAATATAAAATATATGAATTATATTTAAGACAGATTTATATGTGAATTGTGTGAACCTCAAAATATTTTATTCAGTAACATGACACTATGGCCTTCCTATGGGACTAAAAAGAACTATATGTTATCTGTGCTTACATTTTTCTTTTCTTAACTACTTCCTTAGAGATCCAGCTGTGGTAGAAACATCTAGAAATTTATAGAGAAATCAAAATTGAGTGCACAGACATACTCTGACCTGTACTTTTGAAAGTACTATATAACTTTTGCAAGAAGAAAACATTCTGATCACTGAGGCACCTTCAGTATCTTTTCTTTACTGCTTCAGAGATTTTTCACTTAAGATAACTCTACCTTGAACAACACAATAACGTTAAAAAAAACTGTTTTGGGTTTGTGCTCTTCCAATGTTATAAGAAGAAAAATAGTTGAAAAACAGACCAAAAACAAACAAAAAGTACTCATCTCAATTCTTTTTGTATTCATAGATTCTTAGAGAGTTGATTTCTGAATTTTTAGAAATACCTTGAACATCAGTATCAATATTTATTTTTCTCCTCTAGTGTTTTCCCAAAATGAATTATGTTTTAAAGTAAACATATTCTTTGACACAATCTCTATTTGAGCCAGCGGACGTTTTGTCTTTGACTAATTTATAAGCTGTTCTGTTTTCCAGAAATGATCAGGTACAGTTGGGAGTCATGATCATTATCATTATTAAAGTTCTTTGTCTTTGTAGGCTGCTTTGCAATTTACAAAAGATTTTCACATATACTGCATTATTTTCATTTTTGTTTTCTGACATCCCTGTGAGGTAGGCAGAGCAGGTATCATTTCCCTGTGAGAAATCTGAGTTGCAAAAGGTAAATCTATCTGTGTGAGATGTATTTATCATGTTACTATCTCAGTACACTAATGATGCTTTTATGGCCTACAAATCTTCATGTGGATCACACAGTGTATAATTTAAAGAAGAAAAATAGCTTAGTTTCAGAAAAGGTTGATAAATAAAGAATCTCTGTACTCTGAATCTGCAGAAGGATGTGAATTAGTGGAGTCTTATGTGTTCCGGGGGCCACACACACAAAAAAATACCCTAATGCAAAAATCTGCAGAAAGCAGAAGAAAATGTTCTAACAATGAGATGTAAAATTCTGGTACTTCTTTTTCAATAATTAATGATATTCTCTTGATGGATATTCTAAGTTTTTGACATGAAGAAGTTCCAAAGTATATTATTTGTAAGACAGTAGAGATTATTAATAAAACAGAAACTCAACAATCTCTGTAGGGATTACTTTGTCTATTGACTGGAGACTGATTTTAACCCAAAATATTGTTAGCTGCACTTCCCACTAGTCTCAAGACTGTGTAATTCAGTATTTCTCAAAGTATATCCCATGGCCATGGTTTGCTCAGCCATCAAGAAGTTCCCCCTAAAGAGAGATTTGAAAAATACCTTTCTTCAAAAAATATATTGGGAAAAGCCAGTATATGGCGCTGTTCTCTTTGATATTCATAAGGAAAATTGTCGTATTATAGACGAATATGTTAAAAAAAACTTGAAATGTCAAATTACTCAATTCCCTCCAAGAAATTCATTTTCTTAAAAAATATATATATTAACATTTCATGAAACCAGAATACTAATATGTTAGTCAAGTGTTTTTTTTTTTTGCCAGAAACTCAAACCAATTGAATTGCCATGAACAATCTGAAGATATTGATTTATAATACATCATTGATGCATCTGTAATATATCTGATCATTAGAGGGAATCTTGGCACATGCAGAGTAATGTGCTTGCCATCATAGTATAACTTCTTGAGTGCTCCACAGTTTTGAGCATGTAGCTGACATGCATTGAAATATATATCCAGCATAAAATGCATTTTATGTAATCATAAATACTATGTATTATTCATTTTTAATTATTTTAGATTATTGGAGTTTCAGCATGGCCCTCTAAAATTTGCAGTTAGTTGCAGTCATTTGAACAAAGGAAGCACAGACAGGCCACTGTTGTTGTTTACTCATTCTGTTCTGTAATAAACACACTATGACACTGAAGGAAAAAATAGCACCCATTACACTGGAAATAAGAAAATCTTACTTTTTAAGCATTCGAAGAACAATTCACTCAATTTTTAAATTTTATTTTTTAAGCCAAGAAAATTTAAACTAAAACCCATGGCCTGGTTTCTTCCTTTTTTAGTGGAATGCTTATGAATGGACAATAGTAATCAATTATGGGTAAGACTGTTAGAATTTTTTTAATGAAAGCAAAAATTGGTAGAAATTGGTTTCTTTGAGATATAAGATTAAGAAAAATAATAAAAAGAAGTTTGAAAGTTAGTTCAGGCATAAATTATTTTGATTATTTTACATATATCAAACACATAGATACATAATATACATATATTCATATCAATATCTACATGATAGAGTATATTCATGAAACCATTTCAGAAAATGGACTACTTCTGTTCACAATAATTCTACTAATATATCCTTAAGTTTCAAAAACCTTTTTATCTATTCTCCTTGGTGCTACTTACAGCTGTGACAGCCATCTCATCACCAAAATCAGGCTGTCAGACACCCCCTTAAGCCTAAGAGATTAAGAAAAAAAAGCCAAGAAGTTTCCTTGACATCTGTCATATTGACACACCAAAATTAAATACAGCTGGATAAAACTTAAAAAAAAAAAAAAGTCTCCAAAGTCCTATTCTTCAGGAGAGTGGCGGTCAATCACAATGCTAAACATTGGTATGGGAGCAATAAAAAACATAACACTATCCAGCCAGTCCTGACATTTCCTGATGGACAAAAAGAGAATGGACTCTTGAATGAGAACAAGTCTTTCTGAGCTGAGACTACTCCCAATATTTCATCAAGGTCTTTAAAGTTATCAAGAACTGAAAAAAAAATTCTGTTAGTCACCAACAAGATCCTTTACTGCATTTGGTCATAAATAAAACCACAAGTCTCTTTTGACCTTCATCTACAACCCTTCAATTCTTTCCAAATTTACCTGCAGACAACATTGTAAAAACCATAATCACCTATTTTTGAGACAGGGTGATAGTGCTTCTCTATTTTCTCTTCATCTAAGTTTTGATAAATTGCTTCTTCTCACTAAGCCTCAATGTTCTCAGTTATAAATGAAGGGAAACTGATTTCACAGGGTTGTTATGTGGATAAATATTACATACCTGAAGTGCTCAACACATTTACTGTCTTAGAGTAATTAATGTTATTTCAAGTCCACCCCTTGCCCCAGCAAAGCACTAGGAAAACAGTCTTTGTTTCTGCAGTGGTGCATATGCTTTCACTTATGGATCATCAGTATGCTGTTTCCTAAACTTTTCTCCCTTGTATCCCCATCACCATTATTAACTCTTCCGTGTAGGATAGCGTAAATGCAAAGCTAGGCTGGGCATTATTATTTCTTATTTCTGGAGCAGCCTAGATGACTGGCTTTGAATCTTTTTCAAGATAAGAACAGTGGGATTTATGACGTGCTGTTTAAAGTCCAGAACTCCCTAGCTATCTGCAGTACAAGTTTGTTTACCAATGCTTTGCACCCAGCATAACCTGTTACACAGTCCAGCTTGACCAGAAGCCAGAGGGAAATGACATATCCTCCTGGTAACTTCTATTCTGAACTCACCTGGAGCCAAGAGTTACAGCGCAGTTCACAGTGATTCCTTCTGGAGGCAAAGTCTATCCATGTGTGACTAAGGACCTGGGAGGAGTTTGCACTTGGTTGTGTTTCAGACTTCCCATGCTTGACTGTACACTCCTTCACTTGCCACATCATATATTTGGGTTAAAATGAAAGTCTTATATAAATATATTCCATGGAGTCTTATAAGTCCTTACAAATATTCCAAATTTCCAAGCTAACCGGATACAATTCCAAGTCAACCAATTACTATCTGTATCATCTTTGGCAGCTTATTCATCCTCTCTGCCTCAGTTTCCTCACTTATAAAATGGTAATAACATCAATACTTATCTCATACACTGTTAAGTAAATTATATGATAAAATATATGAGAAGCATTTAAGGCTGGAAAATTATGTGTGCTAAATGAACAATAACTATCATTATCATCATAATTATTTTAAATATTTATGTATTGTTCCTAACAAATAAATGTTCCTCTTAAGGGCAGGTGAAATGTCTTAGTCATCTTGCTATCCTCAGTGTCTAGCACAATGCTTTGCATAAAGCAAATTCTTTATTATGCTTTTTACATTAAATGAATAGAGCCATGGACAATTTCAAGGTATTGATTTACAGTGCATCATTGATGCATCTGTAATACATCTGAACATTGGAGGAGGTGCATCTTCACACATGCAGAATAATTTGCTTGCCATCATAGTATATCTTCTTGAGGACTCCATAGTCTTGAGGATAGCAGACATGCATGCTCTTTATTTTAATTGCTTGTCCTCTTGCCCCCTACTTGAGCTCACAACTAGGTTATTCAAAATAATATCAAAATTCCCTCTACAAATATTTGCTTAGTGATCTCTACATTAAAAAAACAAATGCTGAACTTGGTCCTGGGGCTCAGAATTACTTACGTATTCTAGGAGTTTACATTTTCCTGCCCATAAGAGATGATAAAATCCACCTTTCAAGTATACTGTGACAAGTTTTACAGACACCACGGGATCATGGTGTAATGGTTCAGTCCACAGGGTTTGGTCAGGGATGAGTTACTATAGAGACTGGCATGGCAATAGCCAGGACAGATTTGGTGGAAGGTAAATTATAATGGAACTAGGAATGACTGGGAGGCAAACAGAACCATAAAATTCAATTTCAGAGAACTAGGATATGAAAATGGTTCAAAGTTGACTGGAGAGAGAAAACAAAGCCATGGCAAAATAATGTGAATTTGTACAAAGGTAAGACACAGCTTGCTTCAATTCATGGTGAATTGGCAGTAAAGAAAGAAAAGATGGAAAATCATTGATGGGGTGTGTCCTCTGAGGAGGTAGAACAACTTGGCATCAGATCTACACCAATAATGTTCTGCATAAGGTCTGATTAGGTGGCAAGGCACCAGTTGTCTACAAGAATGTGAAAGCCATAGAGGCATGGGTCACTGGAGCAGTGGCAACCTCAGGACAAGGTGGTGGGAATGGATGGCCCCCAATGAAAGGAATAAAGGTTGCATTGTCTGTAGAGAAATGTTATATAATAATAATACCTACTAAAAGTCAGTTTGATTTTTATCTTCTTCCACTGGTAATTCTCAACAATGTTAGTAATAAAGTATTTCTAATCAAGAAAATCTTTGATGATATAAATTCTAAATCAATGCATCCCAACAAACTTTCTGCAGTAATGGGAATGTTTTGTATCTATGAGGTCCTATACAGTAGTTACTAGCCACATGAGCTATGTAGCATGTGAAACATGGCTAATGTGACTGAAGAATTCAAATTTTATTTTCTTTAAGTACATTTTAATATTCTCGATTTTCTTTAAGTATTGACAAATTTAAGTTTAATATAAGTAGCTACATGTGGCCAATGGCTGTCATATCAGACAGGACAGTCCTAAAAAACTGCTGTGGTTACTATTGTATTTTAACTATATAAATAAATAGTTTAATATATATATTACTTTACACATGCTTTAACATATAACATAATTCATGTTTACATATACATTATAAATACATGGGCTCATACATTTTAAATTAGCACATTTTTATTAGTCTTCTAATAAACACTGTATAGTACCTGGAAGTTAATTCAAATAACTATTACTTATACAGCTGCTATCCAACACTCACAGACCCAGCTACCTAAAAATTGTCTTTAGAGTAAGCTCATAATATTTTGTAATCATCATAGTTTTTGCTGTGCATTTTGTGTCTCTCTGGTACCACTTGGTTCTGCATTTAAATGATAAATTAGAAATAAACACTAATAACACAACAATTATCAAAATAAAGGAAGGGCTTGATTTACTTTAATTCTATACCTCTGTGTAAACCTTTAGATTCTTTATTGATTAAAAGTATAGAAATTTTCAGAAACTAAAACTAGAAACAGAAATTTCAATATTTTAATCCATTACTATAATACTTAGTTTTTGAAAAAAATCTATTGTAAATCCAATACATTAATGGAATTTAAAAGTATTAACATGTTACTTTCTTTTTTTATACAATATCATTTATTTTAGGTATTTTTCTGGCAGATTATACATAAAAGTTCAATAATTTTTTAACTGTATTACTTTTATGGCCATTATCATTTATTTTGTTCCACGGCTATTAATGAAAATAATTTTGTATTATAGGGAAAAAATGTTAAAAGTGAGCTTTCAAATATGCTAGGTATTTCACCATGTTAGAGACATCTTAATAACTTACAGTCTTTATAGAATATGTTTATTCCCAGGTAAAATTGTAGGAAGTACATTAGTCTTATACATAGTCCAACCCAGTAGAAAGTAAAAGAGGGTTTCATGACTCCTAAACAAAGAAGCAAATAGTTGATCTAGGCAGCCAGCAATGAGCTCTCTACCAATGTGCCATAAAGCCTTGAGGAGCAGAAAGCCTGCTGGTGTGGGGTGTGATACAGGCAGGGAATCACTTGGTCTACCTCTCAGGCAGTTCCTTCACCTCTCTGGATTTCGTTTATCATCCTTACAAAATGGAAATAAGGAGCACATTTTATGATGACTAAGTCATTTAATATATGCAAAATGTCTTGGACAGTAGGTGTCACAGAAAAGGTGGCTATATTTTTGTTGGATAAAGAAATGTAGCTTCTCAACTATCTGTCTCAACATGTTAGTCATTAACATATTTGAACATCTACCACTACTGAAAAGCCCACTTTAAAATAATAATCATTACTGTTACTATTATTTTCTTTTGCAAACTATTTGAAGTGTAATTAAAAAGGAGTATATTCTGCCACACAAACAAAATGGAAATTAAAAACAATAAAGCTAAAAACCAATTCATTGGATATAAGGTGCTGATGACTAACAGTAGATTTTTGGATTTTTAATATTTAAAAAATCTTAGGTAAGTGTGTTTTCTGTTTTGTTTTGTTTTTTTGTTTTTCTTTGTTTGTTTTTTAGACAGAGTTCTTGCTCTGTTGCCCAGGCTGTGGTGCAGTGGCGCGATCTTGGCTCACTGCAACCTCTGCCTCCTACGTTCAAGCAAGCAATTCTCCTGCCTCGGCCTTCTGAGTAGCTGGGATTACAGGTGAGTGTGTAAACTTCATTTTAAAATAGATAGATAAAGGTGCACCTGACAGTATCGTATTACAATGGCTGGTTTTCTGTTTGTGAGATCTCTTCTGTGCTTTGTGAAAAGCATTAACTGAATTTTTCTAGTAACTTTGTGTCTACTCCATTAAAAAAAGTTTAGATAAAAAAAGGTGCTACACAAGTCAAAGGAACTCAACCTACTTGGAAACAAACCTTGCTAGCCATATGAGCATGCTAGATAAACAAACAAACACTATAGAAACTCATATAAAACATGTATGTTTAAAATTATGTATTTTTAATTGATTTTTGTGTCTTAGTAACTTTCCATGCCAGGATTATCAAAGAAGGCTAGTTGGTTCTGCCTGAGTTATTAGCTTGCTTGACTGAAGTAACTGGGCACAGCCAGGTGCTATGTTTTATGTTCCTCACTCTAATTTTGAATTCTCTTCACTTGAATTCCCCAGACCAGACACATGCTTTTGACTTATAGAAGCAAACAGTGAATTTAGTACAGAAAAGACATACAAAAGCATATCAGAGTCAGAAGTGAGAGTCCTTTGGGTGAGTAATTTCATAATTATTGATTTATTTTGACTATGAGGAAGAATGGAGCAAAGCAAAGCAAATTAATATTTCAATATCTCAAACTTCATAGGGTTATTTTTTGCCGGAAAGGTAGTTTAGTGAAGAAAGTCTTCTTGAATTTTCTAAACTGACCAAATATAGATAAGAGGGAATAACATTTTTATCTTGAAGCTGATGATACTTCCCTTCCCTTGGTTTCAAATTTTAATTTAATTTTTAAAAAATAATGATGGCTGTAACTGACCTTTTGAAATGTTCTGTTGTAACTTTTCTGTCATAAAACCTAAGCCAGGCATCAATAATTTTCAGTGTCCCTAGATAAGCCTACCATGCAACAAGGGCAGAAAACCACCATTAATGATACTAAAGATGACAGTGGCCATTTGAGATCAGGTAAGTCAAGGGGCTAGCCCAGTGCTTAAAACATAATAATTACACTCAAAATGTTATACCCCTTTAGTCTTTCATTAAATTCAGTCTGATGATGATGAATTAACTGATACAATTGCCTCATAAGATCAAAAAAGTATATATGAAAAAAATCTGACTTTGACCTAGAGGTGACTGGAAATGCACAATAGAATTCTCTACAGTTGAACTTCTTCAACGTCAGATTTCTCATCATCATCACCATCATCATCGCCATTATCACTGACCTCATCTTATCTCTGTAGTCCTCTTCCAGGAGGAAACTCTAAAGTAATGAATGGAGAATGTTGGTCAGAAGACTGAAGGGACAAATTTTGCAGTTCTTAATGAGAATTCGAAGTTTTACAACTCTCCCAAGAAAAAATTTAACCTTGCTCACATTTCAGATAACAACTGAAATAATTAAAAAGTAACAAATAGCTTGTTAGTGTGCTCTAAGCCAAAGGAACTTAATTTAATAACATTAAAAGTATGAGAGCCGGGGGCATTTCACATTACGGCCATTTTTTTTTTTCTTGTGAAAAACTCATTATACCACATTGTAAAACTCAGAACAGAACATTTTGTTTTTACTTAATCTATTTAATCTACACTGGGCACCATTTTACTGTCTGTTGAATGACATTTTCCCTGTAGTTTCTGAAAGAAGATGGATTTTGAAAGAGGTGTGGGTATTCAAAATTTAATTTCTTATGTGTAAATAAAGGGTCTAGGAACTATGGAGATTATCTCACTAATTGATAAAGTGGCTATATTACTTAAGATAGTGCTGCATGGAGACAGAAAAGACATAGGCAGACCTGGTACCTAATTCTGACTTAGTACTCCAAGGAGAAGATATTTAACTACTCTGAGACTTAGTTATTTTAGGTTTAAAATGGGAATATGAATAATTATGTCATAAAACAATTGTAAGATTATGAGTTTAGCATGAGTTGATATTCAAAAAGTTTGATCTTCAAAAAAAGTCAGAGTTAGTTTTCAGTTTGCATGTGAAAGAAGGTTCATCCAGTTTCTTTCTGGTCTAAGATTAGTTGTTCCTTGATTGTACTTTGCTGCTTTCAAATGTAGAAACCTTCTTACAGACACAAAATAATTCATGCTATTGTATATCAGGCCTACAGGATTTTCAAAAGTCTGCTGACAAATGATACATTTTCCATCATTTTTTAAGAGTAGTTGAAAAAAAGACAAAGTATTCATGATCAGTCTTAAGAAAATTTTTACCAAACTCAAACTGTAGAAACTCTTCTGGAATAGTTTTAAAGTTTCAAAGTGTGATTTTACATTTATTTGCCAACTATGAAATAAAACAACACAATTACAAGCCTTCAAAACTTATTTTTCAATAGTTACGTAGATAATGAGTATGATAATTTGAATAAAAATTTTCTCACTGCCAAAAATAGCATAAGTATAATACAATTACAATTTAGTCAATATAGCATCAACATTATGGCTAAAAGGCCAT
Source organism: Rhinopithecus roxellana (assembly GCF_007565055.1). NCBI lineage: Eukaryota > Metazoa > Chordata > Mammalia > Primates > Cercopithecidae > Rhinopithecus > Rhinopithecus roxellana. The sequence goes on along the minus strand of NC_044554.1, from coordinate 118,792,072 downwards.
CACAATTTAAACTGATTCAGATGTCTCCCCATTGAGTAAATTGCTTGAAATCATCCAACTGGGTATCATACTGGGTAATGGCTGTCTTTTGATTAGTGATTGGATATAGTCTTTCAAAAGAACAACAAGAGAGTTAATCAATTAGAGTAAGTTAGCATAATAGCACAGAATGCAGGCTTTTAAAAGAATAATAGAAACTTAGAAGGAAAATTTTCTTATTGGCTAATACTGAATTTGGAAGAGACGTATGAGAATTATATTGGCCTAACTTAACCCAGTTGCTACTATAGTTTTCTCTATAAATGATGCATTGTACCTATATTAGATTCCTATGACTGCTGTAACAGTTTACCAAAACTTGGTGACTTGAAACAACAAAAATTTATTCTGTTGTATGTCTGGAGGCCAGAAGTCTAAAACAGTATCACTTGGACAAAATCGAATTATCAGCAGGACAACACTCCTTTTGGAAGCGCTAGTGGAGAATTTGTCCCTTGCCTCTTCTAGCTTGTGATGGCTGCTAGAATTCCTCGGTTTATCATCTAGCACATCAACCAATTTTCAAGGTTAGTATCTTCAAACCTCTCTCAGTCCCATCTTCTCCTGTTGCCTTCTCTGTGTAGTCAAAGCTGCCTCTTCCTCCCTCTTATTGGGTAATACTGAATTTGGATTCAGCATGTGATTGCATTTAAGGTCACTCAGATAATCAGGATAACAACTCTGTCTCAAAATTCTTAATCATATCTGCAATATCTTTGCCATATAAGGTAATATTTACATGTTCTGGACAATAGACTTTATATCTCTGGTGCCATTATTCAACTTACTATATAGCACTCTAGTGGAATCTAGGTAATTTAAAATTCTTGTAAAAAGTATCTCCCGATAATTATGCCGAAATGTAGTTGCTAGAAGAAGCACAGATAAGGAAATATGCTGGTAAATAAAATAGAAATAAAGACTATGGGTGTATATCATTAACCTTTATGAAAATGGAGTATCTACACTATAAACCAGACTAATTGGTGAGAAAGGCTTTATAATTTTATAACTACAGCTTAATATTTGAACCTTTAAAATGGATTTTAGGTCCAATTGATTTCATTATATTTCAAAGCTATGCAAGAAGTAGTTGTAGGTTGTTTCCTTTCTCACAGGGTTCAGGAAGACTCAAAACATCCTGTTTGAGGTTCTAAGGGATAAATATAGAAATGGAGACCCACTCTTTCAACGTCTTTTTATTTGGAGCAGGAAATGCAGAATACTATTATAATTGAACAACCTTGTATTTTCTGTTTTTAAGGAGTAATATGTGTTTTAATAGCCATAGCTGTCATAAATCATAAACAATTTGAACCATAGATATCACAAATGCCTTATTCAAGAATCACAGTCTTTACTTTCTGTCTCAAAAAAAAAACAAAAACCGTGTCTTGGCATGGTGGCTCATGCCTGTAATCCCAGGACTCAGGGAGGCCTAGTTGGGCAGATTGCCTGAGTCCAGGAGTTCAAGACCAGCTTGGGGAACATGGTGAAACACTGTTTTTACTAAAAAAAAAAAAAAAAAAAAAAAAAAAAAAAAAAAAAAAAAAAAATTACCCGGGTGTGGTGACACACACCTATAGTCCCAGTTACTCAGGAGGCTGAGGTGGGAGAATCACCTGAGCCCGGGAGGTCAAAGCTGCAGTTAGCCAAGGTCATGCCACTGCTCCAGTGTGGGCAACTGGAGTGAGACTCTTGTCAAAAAAAAAAAAAAAAAAAATCGCCGTTGACCTTTAAATACATGATTAATTAATGCTCACTAATAATATTGACTTGACTTTAATGAGGCAAAATCTTGATTCTCCCTTCAGAAATTGAACATGTTTACAATAGGCTAAACACTACACAGAACTATCATTTCATACTAAAGTTCATTGCACAACCTTTTAGAGCTTTATTATTATTTAAATATACACAATTTCTTAATCATCTATAAGAGTAGTTTTCAAGGTGAAGTATACATGTAGAAGTTCATAAGACTTTCCAAGAGGTACAGGATTGTGATGTTTTTATAGAAATCAATGTTTACATCCTCAATTTCCATCTGTTATCTTTCCTAAATGTATGTGCCTAAAAACACAGCTGGGCTCAATATGTCTTACTCTTCTCTGCTGTATCACCCTGTCTCCTACTGTACACAATACTGGTCTAATCTCATCTATGTGCTATCTTAATAGGATGCATCTCTCTGCGGTGGGAAAACCTTCAGGACACCAAACAATGATCCAGTTCAAAATACAGTCTCTGTGAATCCTCCTGAGTATATGCTTGTTGTAGATGTTTTCCTTATTTTCCTGTTAAGGGTAAAGCTGTCATTAAAAATTAGGTCTTCTGGCCCATGTTTGGAATGTCTTGAATTCAAATATACTGTTGAGTGGATGACAGAGGTAATGGTTATTTTCATTTAAAACCCTCTTTCATTCAGGAATCTTGGCAAAGAATGCTCCTAGTGGAGAGTTCATTTTGCCAATCATAAAATTGCTTGTCCTTGGTTCCCTCTTCTATCCCTCTATGCTCTATTATGCATTTTAAGGGAGTTAGGGCCCTGTTAACTATGTTTTCCACATTCCTTGGCCAGCTGACTTGTAGTTAAGTTTCTTCCATTAGAGGCAGTCACAGGAAAAAGGAAAGCAGGAAGATAGAGGGAAAAAAAATACTTGGTTATGGTCTCTGTAAACATGTAAAGCTAAATGTTTAATAGATTTTTTTTGTTGTTTTTTGCAGTTCTAGCAGCTACAACACAGAACACTTATCTTAGCCTAACCACCAGTGCTCAGACCCTCTTGAAGTTCCAACACCTTCATGAATTTACCTTTCCTGGTTTCAGCACTGGCTCAACCTTCCATGATTCTAAGCATTGGTGACCCCATAGCCTACTATTCTTCCCTCAGCCTTAAGAATGACTATGCAGTTAAAATCTTGAATGTTTCTTTTTCCTCTATTCTGGTTTTTTTCCAGGCCTTTTCACATCTGTGTAATCAATTACCTGCATTAAATTCTCTATGAGTGAATCCTGACTGACAAAGAGCAATGCAAAAAGAGCATCAAGAAGAAAGATTGAAACTAGTGGCACCAGGTATCATTCAAGGAGCAAACCCATATCTCAACTTAATGTCTTATTCATGCATCTATGTGAGATTTGTACAAAGTATATTGGGAGATTCAAATGTGTTGCAATGTCTGACGTCTCTGCATTGTCATTATTCTCAGTAATGACAAAGAGCCGGTGAATTGTGTCATTGAACCATGGCTCAATTTCATTGCATATTTTGCATGATTTTAGGGAGAAGGAGCTGAAAATTTCCACACTTTATATCCGATATGTCAAAGCTAAATTTTGAAGTAAAATATATTGGAAGTAAGTTAAATATTTTCTTGAACATTTATTCAAGGTTGAGAGGAGAGATATTTTGATTAAAATTTATTAATCTACTTTTAATTAACTTTTACTAGTGTCCAATATCAAATGATTAGTATCCAAACGATTATTAGTTACTAATAATTTATATTCTTTTTTTTTTTTTTTTGGCTATGGTTTAAACATCAAGCTTGTTCGCTTGTTCTCCTTCTTCAACCACTTCTGTTTACTTATTATTAATTGCTTAAGAGAAAGGTGTCTTGTCCAGTTTAAGCTTAATTCTTGCCCCTATCCCTGAAAGGAAATTCTTTTTCATTACTTTGGGAAAATGTGTTTCCTGTTTATTTTGTTTGTTTGTTTTTGGTTTTGGCTGGAGTGCAGTGGCACGATCTCGGCTGACTGCAACCTCCGCCTCCTTGGTTCAAGTGATTCTCGTGCCTCAGCCTCCTAAGTAGCTGGGATTACAGACACACCACCACGTCTGGCTAATTTTTGTATTTTTAGTAGAGATGAGGTTTCACTATGTTGGCCAGGATGGTCTCAATCTCCTGACCTCGTGATCCGCCCGCCTTGGCCTCCCAAAGTGCTGGAATTACAGGTGTGAGCCACAGCGCTTGGCTTGTTTTTTACCTTTCCATTTTGAACTAGTTATTTGCCCTCAATATATAAATAAACTCCAATTTGTCCCAGCTAAATAATGAGACTGATGGCAATGATGGTAATGATGAAAATGAGGGTGAGATGATTATAAAAGACCCTCCCTAGTCCTTTTATCATCCTCCTTTAATTATATTGCTCCCTCTCTTAAATTAAGCATTCATTTTATAAGAGTTATTCATACTCGTGTCTCCATTATTTCATGTCCATGAAATTTGGTTTGCCCTTACACTTTCACTCTTTATGCTATTTTTTTTCTTCTTTTATGACTTTGATTTTAGGTTCAGGGGTACATGTGCAGGTTTATTACATGGGTAAATTGCATGTCATTGAGGCTCATTGTACGACGATCCCATCACCCAGATACAGTGAGCCAACTATCTTCATGCTATTTTAATTTGGCATACTGACAAGTTCCTTTTGGAATCATTTTCTCATGTAGCTTCCAAAATAACCTCACCTGCTGTGGATTGTTTTATTTCATTTCACCTCTGACATTTTCACTATAGTTCCTTCCAGAGCAACTTTTTCTATATAAAAATGTTAAAATTTATATTTCCCAACAAATCCTCACATATTCTCTCCCACATCTATTTTCTCCATAGGCAATCAATTATAAGTATGTTGAACATTTTTAAAATCTGTATATCCAGGCCAGGCCCCTGTATTCCATATCTGATTATTCAATTGCACCGTGATTATATCTATCTGGTTGCCCTGTGGCAATTCAAATTCTAAATATCTAATATCTAATTATCATCATCACTTCAAAATCTGTACCTCCCTTTATACCCAACTGAGTGTCAAGACCGACCTAGTTGTCCTAATTTGAGATGTAGAAGTAATCCCTAATTCCTCTCTCTTCACTCTTCACTTAAAATAAGCACTATGCAGCCTCAATATTATTAAGATGTCAGTTCTTTCCAACTTCATCTATAGATTTAACACAATTACAATCAAACTCCCAGCAAGTTACTCCGTGTTTATCGACAAACTGATTCTAGAGCTTGTATGAAAAGGCGAAAATCCCAAAATAGCAAACACAAAATTACATAAAAAGAAGAAAGTTGGAAGACTGACAAAACCTAGTTTCAAGACCTACTATAAAGGTACAGTAATCAAGACAATGTGGTAATGGCAAAAGAACAGACAAACAGATCAACTGAACAAAACAGAGAGCCCAGAAATAGACCCAAATAAATAGGGTCAACTTATTTTTGACACAGGAGCAAAGGCTATTCAACGGAGAAAAGACAACCTTTTCAACAAATGGTACAGGAATAATTGGACATCCACATGCAAGAAAATGAACCTAGCCACTGACCTTTATGCCTTTCAGAAAAATTATCTCAAAATAAATCATAGACCTAAATGTAATATCTAAGACTATGAAAATTTTATAAGATAGCTTAGGAGAAAATCTATGTGATCTTCAGTTTGGCAATGAGTTTTTGTGTAGTCTGTGCATTGTAAAATGTACATGACATAAAAGTTGCCATTTTAACCTTTTCTTTCTTTTTTTTTTTTTTTTTTTTTTTTTTTTTGAGATAGAGTCTCACTCTGTCACCTAGGCTACAGCACAGTGGTGTGATCTCAGCTCACTGCAACCTGGGTCTCCCAGGTTCAAGTGATTCTCCTGCCTCAGCCTCCTGAATAGCTAGGACTACGGGCACACCCCATATCACCCTGCCTAATTTCTCTATTTTTTGGTAGACATGGAGTTTCACCATGTTAGCCAGACTGGTGTCAAACTCCTGACTTCAAGTGATCTGCCCACCTTGACCTCCCAAAGTGCACCTAGCCCTATCTTAACTATTTTAAGAATACAATTTGGTGGAAAAAACTGCTTTAAAGTTCATATGGAACCAAAAAAGAGCCCGCATTGCCAAGACAATCCTAAGTCAAAAGGACAAAGCTGGAGGTGTCATGCTACCTGACTTCAAACTATACTACAAGGCTACAGTAACCAAAACAGCATGGTACTGGTACCAAAACAGAGATATAGACCAATGGAACAGAACAGAGTCCTCAGAAATAATACCACACATCTACAGCCATCTGATCTTTGACAAACCTGAGAGAAACAAGAAATGGAGAAAGGAATCCCTATTTAATAAATGGTGCTGGGAAAATTGGCTAGCCATAAGTAGAAAGCTGAAACTGGATCCTTTCCTTACCCCTTATACGAAGATTAATTCAAGATGGATTAGAGACTTAAATGTTAGACCTAATACCATAAAAACCCTAGAAGAAAACCTAGGTAATACCATTCAGGACATAGGCATGGGCAAGGACTTCATGTCTAAAACACCAAAAGCAACAGCAGCAAAAGCCAAAATTGACAAATGGGATCTCATTAAACTAAAGAGCTTTTGCACAGCAAAATAAACTACCATCAGAGTGAACAGGCAACCTACAGAATGGGAGAAAATTTTTGCAACCTACTCATCTGACAAAGGGCTAATATCCAGAATCTACAAAGAACTCAAACAAATATACAAGAAAAAAACAAACAACCCCATCAAAAAGTGGGCAAAGGATATGAACAGACATTTCTCAAAAGAAGACATTCATACAGCCAACAGATACATGAAAAAATGCTCATCATCACTCGCCATCAGAGAAATGCAAATCAAAACCACAATGAGATACCATCTCACACCAGTTAGAATGGCACTCATTAAGAAGTCAGGAAACAACAGGTGTTGGAGAGGATGTGGGGAAATAGGAACACTTTTACACTGTTGGTGGGATTGTAAACTAGTTCAACCATTATGGAAAACAGTATGGCAATTCCTCAAGGATCTAGAACTAGATGTACCATATGACCCAGCCATCCCACTACTGGGTATATACCCAAAGGATTATAAATTATTCTACTACAAAGACACATGCACACGTATGTTTATTGCGGCACTATTCACAATAGCAAAGACTTGGAATCAACCCAGATGTCCATCTGTGACAGACTGGATTAAGAAAATGTGGCACATATACACCATGGAATACTATGCAGCCATAAAAAAGGATGAGTTTGCGTCCTTTGTAGGGACATGGATGCAGCTGGAAACCATCATTCTTAGCAAACTATCACAAGAACAGAAAACCAAACACCGCATGTTCTCACTCATAGGTGGGAACTGAACAATGAGATCACTTGGACTCGGGAAGGGGAACATCACACACTGGGGCCTATCATGGGGAGGGGGGAGGAGGGAGGGATTGCATTGGGGAGTTATACATGATATAAATGATGAATTGATGGGTGCTGACGAGTTGATGGGTGCAGCACACCAACATGGCATAAGTATACATATGTAACAAACCTGCACGTTATGCACATGTACCCTAGAACTTAAAGTATAATAAAAAAAAAAAAAGAAGAAGAAGAAAAGAATTTCGCTACTGGACGCAATTCCTGCTGCATGTTTTGAATTACTGATTTATAGCCTCATAAATATTTTGCATGAAGCCTATCTGAATAAAACAACACACAGCTGCGTACATATTTAAAAAAAAAAAAGAATACAATTTGGTAGCATTAAATATATTCACATTTTTGTGTTGGCAATCAGTTTTTAGATGCAACACTAAAAGCACAATCCATGAAAGAAAAAATTAGTAGGTTGATTTTTATTAAAATGAAAACCTTCTACTCTGAGAAAGAAACTTAAAATTATGGAAAGATAAGCTACAGACTGAGAGAAAATATTTGCAAAACACATATGTGATAAGACTTTTATCTAAGCTATACAAACAATTCTTAAAATGCAACAATAAAAATACAACAAAAAGTATGAAAAACTCTCAATAGACAACTCACCAAAGAAGACATTCATGTGGCAAATAAGCATATGAAAAGATACTCAATGTTATCTGTCATTACAGAGTTACAAATTAAAACAACAAGGCAATACTGCACACCTACTAGAATGACTAGAATCCAGAACATTGACACCAAATGCTGGAGAGGTTGTGGAGCTACGAGAACTCTCAGTCGTTGCTGGTGGGAATGCAAATTGGTACCAGTCACTTTGGAAGATAGTTTGACAGTTTCTGACAAAGTGAAATAAAACCCTTAGCAAATGATTCAGCATTCATTCTTTGGTGTTTATCCAGGTGAATGTAAAAATACTTCTATGTCCATACAAAAACCTTGACACAAATGTTTATAGTAGCTTTATTCATAATTGTCAAAACTTGGAAGCAACCAAGATATCCTTCAATGGTCGGAGATAAACTGTGGTGTATCCAGCCAATAGAATATTATTTAAAAATGAGAAGAAATGAGCTACCAAGCCACAAAAAGACTTGGAGGAAACTTAGAATCATATTACTAAATGAAAGAAGGCCATCTGTAAAGGCTGTGTAATATATTGATTCCCACTATATGACAACCTTGAAAAAGAAAATCTATAGAAACAGTAAAAAGATCAGTGGTTGCCTGAGATTTGGGGTGGTGGTGATGGGAGGAGAGGAGAGATGAATGAAAAAATCATAGTAGATATTTAGGGCAGGAAAACTATTCTGCACAATACTGTGACTGTAATGGTGCACATATTATAATGTGCATTTTTGTTACTCTACATCCCATAAAATTGAATAATACAGAGAGTGAAACCTAATGTAAACTATTGACTGTAGTTAATAATGTATCAATTTTGGTTCATTAATTGTAACAAATGTACCACATTAATCCAATATGTTAATAATAGGAGAAACTCGGCCAGCATTTAAGAAAACATATAGAACCCTCTATACTTTCTGTTCAATTTTTCTGTAAATGTAAAATTACTACGAAATATAAAGTATATTTATTTTTAAAGTCTTTGAGTTGTCACTTATATCTGTCTCCTTAACTCTGTTCATGCTGACACTCTCTTTGTCCAGAACCACATTATTCCTTTCCTACATTGCTGTGATAGCCATCTACCTAGTCAACTTGCCTTTGGTTCATTCAACTCAAACCCATATACCACATTGCTTCCAAAATGATGTTTTTAAATTGCAAATTTTACCATGGTACTCTGTGAGGACCTCCCATCAGCTCACTAGCTAATCCAGCTGGTTTTTCATGAATTCGCATTATTGAACTCCTGTAATTAATCTTCTGAATATACTATATTGTATGGCAGTTTTGTGCTATTTTATTTGCTTGGTACACCCCCTGGTGGCTCACCTTTACCTAGCACCCCACCTACCATTGAAAATTTTCTGAAACATTATCCTCTCCTGTCTGCACTCTCATTTTTTCTAAATTCTATTTTGGAATCACTGGTCTTCTCATCTGCTGCCACACCAACCTGGTGGCCTCTTCAAAGGCAAATGCTGTGTATTTTTGTCTTTTTTTTCCCCCTCAACTGCATATCCACCTCATATTATTGGGATCGAGAATAGAGTTTGGTCCAAATAGTTATATAATGCACTAATTTCAACATATAAATAAGTTAAAGGTGTATCAGGTGAGATTAATTATGCACCGGTAAGACATGTAAATTCACTGTAGGAGTAGAGTGACAAAATATTTCATCTGTCAGAAAAGAGCAAAACAAAAATTCAACTAAAGGCTAACAAAATAGAAGCTCAGAGGTGCTACTGATTTTTAAAAAAGAGAGCAGAATGATTTAAGCTATGCTTAAAGAAGATTAATTAGGCATTTGATTAAAGACAGAATGAAAGAACAATGTGATGAAGACTAATTTCCAGACTTCAGCAGTAAAGCAAAAATGTGGCAATGAGAGTCTATGAAAGAGATTTTACCATGAAAATGAAATCAAAATTTCAATTATTCCTGGTAACCGGGTGCAAAGGGCTGTGTTATGGCCCAAATCTACCTAGAAGATCAACAGCCAGCACCGGGACAATTGACAGTTTGCAGAAACCTTTGCAGAGAAAGCCATTCTCATTGGAATGACAGAGTAAATTCAAAATAAATTAATATCATGATACAAAATTTAATGTAAAGTTTGAACATTTTGGCTAGTCTCATAACTCTTCAAGAGAACAAGTAGTTCTTTACTATCTCATGGTATTTTCATTATTATCTCAATATGCTGGTATAACAAATAGACAGTAAAATACATTGCAAGCGTTATGTTTCCATTTAAAATAGGTTGGTAAATTAAACATAACCATGCTGTCAAATCATTTGCCATGATCCAAGTATTTTCCTGGTAATTACACCTAATGTGTGATTTATTCTAGGTCTATTAGATTTTTAAAATTTTTCTCCTTTATTGATGTTCTCTTACTAATTATACCCAAACATGATTTACTTCATGCCTATTAATAGATTATAACTATTAGTTGGACTTTTTCCCTTCCAATACTAATGACACAGCTCTGCATGAAAGCCTACACTTCTTAAACACATCTGCAGTTTAAATGTAACAGAAATTCAGAAACTAATTTTCTTTTCTTCCTCTGGTGTTTTCAAGCAATGTATTTCTCCTTTTTAGCCTGAATTTTATATAGGTTAACCTTTCTACCTCTTGCCCTTTTGCTTACCACTTTTTTTGTGGGCACTCTTCTTGATCTTCAGTCATTTCTTCTCCACTCTTCTCACTTATTTCTTCTTTATTCCCTTGCAATTTGTCTTCTGCCAGGCCTTCTACAGAAATGTCTCTCTAAAAGGTCACCATTGACCTAGATCTTGCCACATCCAATAGGATCAATTTCCTTTGCCTTTTGTCGTGTCAGAGAGACATTAAAAGTGTCTGTTGCATTGCTACTATATTTCCAAATAAGATCACCTTTCCAGAGATGACCTGTAAGATTGCTTAAAGAGAGTGAAATCATTCTAGAATAATCAAACTTTTCTAAAAGTGAGGCCCTTTTGAACTAAGATCTGAAAACTATTCTATAATATTAAAAGTAAGATACTTTTCCTTCCCTCCTCATATATGTAGATGGTCAGTCATTATCTGTCTTTCATTAGAAGCCACAGACTCCACAGCTTCTTCCTCTCTCTGTAGCTGAGAATACCCAGAAGCAGCCGCCTCTAAGCCTATGTTCTTCCCTCTGTGTACTTTCTGCCTCAGATAAAAGCCACCTATCATCACTCTCTAGCAGGTGGAAGAAAAGGAAACAAACAAACAAAAAACAGCTAATTATATAACTTCATAACTAATGTCCACAAATAGGTAAAAGGAGGAAAATCATCAGTTCTAATCTTAAGTTGTTTCTGCCTACATTTCCTGTTTTTCATACAGTAAAACTGCACTCTAACCAATCGGTTCAGGTGTTTCATGATTGCCTTCTCTTCCCTCTGGGGTTCAGCCCCTCTTTGACTTCCTGGCTGTGACAGTCTTAGGAGATTGAGACATTTCCTTCTCTAGCTTCAGGCTTGTGGCCCACAGTACAACTTTTTAATGCTCATCTCTTCATTGCAGTCTGGTGACCTTCTGGGTAGGACCCACTATTTCTCTCATCTCAATTCTCCAGCCCACATAGAGCCCAAAAGAAATTCAGAGATTACCTCCCATGCCACTTAGTAATAGTGGAGAAGTTTTGGCAATTGTCTCTGGCTCTCTAAGCTTGTCCTTTTTGTACAGATTATGTCTGAGACATAGGATACAACTCCACTGTTCTATAAACACTTTCAAGGAAATTATAATTCTTTTCAAGCCACCCAGATTCATAAGGTAAAGGAATAGAATGCACATACTTAAACTGCTTCTCTCCAGTTCAAGGGTCAAATTTCTTGACACAAAGAGAAATGCTGATTTTTCCTGTTCACATGTATCCCCTAATGAGTTTATAATTTCTGTCTTTTAAACTTAGAATACTAAAAAGATGTGAAGTGATTATTCTCAGCTATGGATAATTCCTAAGGCACTAAGAGTACCTCTATAGATTTGCTAAGAAAGGAGGGGTGGTGGCTGAAATAGAAAAGCTGGAAAATACTCATCAATTTATATTTTACAGTCCACTCCATCATAGATATCTCAAACATATGGAAACTATTACTGATGTATCTAGCAGCAGTGACTACATAAATTCATGTAAAAGGATCACTAGATTTATAATTCATCAATATATTCTCAAATCACACACATTAAAATATCATCATGCATGATATCAAAAAGCTATTCTAAATATTAAAAGAATTATAAACCATTCCACTATTATAATCCAAAACTTTATGAATAAATTATAAATAAAAAGTGGTTTACTTATTAACTAATATGTAAAACTACCAGAGTAATTTCCAATTGGAATGTTCTTGAAGAATTCATTCATTTTCTTCACTTCATTTTCCCTTTAATAACTGTACCTTTAACAACTGTAATTACATCTCCATATATGTTCTTTATCTAAGTTCTAGTACTGTATTTACAACTCCTGTTAAATATTTCTGTGAGTCACATAGCTGTCAAATCCTTACAGCTCCAAAACCAAATTCATCATCTTACTCCCTACAACAACCTGCTGTCCTCAGTTTATTCAATGATATAATCTATCTCCTTCTTGAAAACATGGGATATTCTCTATTCTCCCACTCCAGTTCTTCCTCCATATTAGTTTGGTCTTGTTTTCATATTCTAAAACATATCACTTACCCATCTCTTTACTCACAGATTTCTCTAACCATCCTCCCAGCCCAGTCTGTTTTAAACCTTAGTCCTACATTGCTATAGGATTTTTCTATGTTATCTTGCTATCTTCTAGTTCCTTTTGGTGGAATTAAGGGGCTTTCTTAAAGAATGGCTTTTTCTAATTGTATTTCTCTTCATTAGATTTTAATTGTATTATCAAATCTTCATTCAGAAGTGTAACAGATCAATACGGATCCATTTTTCTCATCTCACTCTCCAATCTCTCTACACAAGCCATCAATTTCGGGCTAGTTTCCAAAAGCATTCATTACTGTATCATCCAGTTTAAAACACAGAGGATCTAGCGCATAATACTAAAAGTCATTACTAATTCTGTAGTATAAACACTGGTGCCCAATCCTTTAAAGTATAAAAAAACTCCTTTAAATATATAAAGTTTCATAGACAAGCTCAGGATAATGGCTATGCCTTTAGCACCTGTTGACTGGGAAAACAAAAACATATAACAGTAAGTGATATATCATAAATATTTGAAATTTTCTTTGAATTCATACATCTTACAAGTTTTTCTTGAGTATCCATAGAGGCTGGGCTCCACACTACACACTAGGTGTAAAACAGGGAATAGTACTGACACCATTTCTGCCATTTAGAACTTATATTTTATTTGTAAATGCTTTTAAATAAATGTATGGATCTTCCAGAGAGCTGAACACACGGGTGCGTTGTACAACCCCTAGAGGGTTGTACTCGGGGAAGCATCGAAGCTCCATGACTCTTCTCGCAGACCACGCCCTATGCATCTCTTCATCTGTATCTTTTGTAATATCCTTTATAATGAAATAACAAATATAAGTGTTTCTCTGAGTTCTGTGAACCACTACATCAAATTAATTGAACCTAATGAAGGGGTCATGGGAACCCCAACATGATGCTGGTTGGTTAGAAGTTTCAGAGGCCTGGCTGGGCTTGCTACTGGTATCTGGGAATGTTGGAGGTATCCTTAGGGAACTGTGAGATCAGAAACTATTTCCGAGTTAAATAGTGACAAAACTGAGTTGGAAAACACCCAAAACGTGTCTGCTGCTTGCTGTGTGAGACAAAAGCCCCGTAACTCTGGTTACGTAAGTCTTCTGTGTTGATGATGGTTGTAGTTGTGTGAGAGTGGAGGAAAACATGGATTGAGATAGTTTTCCCCTACCCAGTTGGTGTCAGAGAAGTTGGATTTGCTGGACTGACCCAGGCTTAAAGAAACATATGGGCTGGGAAAAGAATGCATATAAGGGTAGGGAATAAAAAACCTCAAATTCCTGGGTGGCCACGTGGTCATCCATGGTATGAAACGGCAACTGTGCTTTTAGTTCAGTTACTAAAGGTAAAAGCTACCCAAGGAATTTAGAGATAAATCTGACTCCCAAGGAGTCCATTCACTGGATGCATAAGGAAATGCAAACTAATGAAAAAGTGAAATGTTTAATTCCTTGGTTATTGTTATCTATAATAGTTACAATGGAATTAAAAGAGAGTGCTGGGTCAAGCCTTGAGACTGGACCATGCTCAGATATGAGTCTTTCCAAGCTAGCCTCAGAGACAACCCCCCAAGGGCAGAATTATACAGAGACAACAGAAACTACCTCTGAGACCTGTGGCTACCAAGAAGGTAGTAAATGTAGGGGAAGGGCAAAATCAAGTAACCATTGAAATCAGAAGGTATAGTTTAAGGGAAGTGTTCCATTCTTTAGATTGACATAATCAGCTTCCTGAGAAACCTTCAGTAAAATGGATTGTGAGTAACTAATTTGGCAGCAGTGTCTTTGGTTCTTAATGCTGCAGAGTAGAAGAACGTGTTTGCATTGATGCAGGACACACAGCTCACTACTGAACAATCACCGATGGGTATTTGATTCCCGCCGAATCAAAGAACAGTTCCAGAAGCGTTGTCAAATTTGTGGCCTCAGATTTCCCTCACAGATCTTACAAATATTAAGGCTAATTAACAAGAAAAGAGTGAAGGGTAGAGGGGAGAGTCAAAGGACTCATCCCAGGAAGGTGGAAAAAATTTAAAGGTTATTTCAAAATAAGTTAAATAAAGAAAACATTGATAGAGGTGAAACTAAGAGGGGAAAAAAGGAGAGAGTCATGGGACTCGTCCCAGCAGAAAAATAAGGTGACATGACAACTGACACCAAAGAAATATGAAACATCATCAGAGACTACTATGAACACCTCTATTCACACAAACTAGAAAACCTAGGGGAAATGGGTACATTCCTGGAAACACACAAACTCCCAAGATTGAACCAGGTGGAAATATTAATAGAAACCCTGAACAAACCAATAATGAAGAACATTGAATCAGTAGTAAAAAATATCTCCCACAAAAAAAGTCCAGGACCAGATAGATTCACAGCTGAATTTTACCAGGTGTATGAAGGAGAGCTGGTGCTAATCTTACTCAAACTATTTCTGAGAAATTGAAGAGGAGAGAAATCCCTTCCTGACTCATTCTGTGAATCCAGTATAACCCTAATAGTAAAATCAGGCAAGGACACAACAACAACAACGAAAGGCAATTACAGGCCAATAACCCTGATGTACATAGATGTAAAAATCTTCCACAAAATACTAGCAAACTGAGTCCAACAGTACATCAAAAAAGATCACCATGATAAAGAGGTCTTTATTCCAGGGAGTCAAGGATGGTTCAGCATATGCGAATCAATAAACATGGTCCACTATATAAACAATACTGAGAACAAAAACCATATGATTATCTCAATTAGATGCAGAAAAAGCATTCAATAAAATTAAACTTCCTTTCATGATTAAAAACTTTCAACAAACTAGGTGTACATAAAACATACCTCAAAATAATAACAGCTATATATTTCAAACCCATAACCAACGTCATACTGAATGAGGAGTAGTTGAAAGCATTTCCTCTAAGAATTAGAACAAGACAATTATGTTCACTCTCACTACTCCTATTTAATATAATAATGGAAGTCCTAGCCAGAGCAATCAAGCAGGAGAAAGAAATAAAAGGAATCCAAATTAAAAG
The DNA here is from genome assembly GCF_007565055.1 of Rhinopithecus roxellana. NCBI lineage: Eukaryota > Metazoa > Chordata > Mammalia > Primates > Cercopithecidae > Rhinopithecus > Rhinopithecus roxellana. The sequence continues at coordinate 118,776,396 of NC_044554.1, read as the reverse complement.
AGGAATTCAAAGTTCTCTATTCACTAATAACATAATCATATACCTAGAAAACCCTAAAGACTTCTTTAGAAGACTCGCAGACCTCAAGATACAAAAAGTCTCAAGATACAAAATCAGCATACAAAAACCAGTAGCACTTCTGTATACCAATAGCATTCAAGGTGAAAACCAAATCAAGGACTTGGTCCCCTTTACAATAGACACAAACACACACACACACACACACACACACACACACACACACACACACACAAATACCTAGAAATACATTTAACCAAGGAAATGGAATGGCTCTACAAGAAGAACTACAAATCACAGATGAAATAAATTATGAATGACACAAATAAATGGAAAAATACCCAATGTTCATTGATTGGAAGAATCACAGTACCCAAAGCAACGTCTAGATTCAATGTAATTTCTGACAAATTACCAACAGCATTTTTTCTCAGAATTTGAAAAAACAATTTTCAAGCTCATTGCAGAAAAAAAAAAAAAAAAAAAAAAAACAGAAAAAAAAAAAGCCTGAATAACCAAAGTATTTCTAAGTTGAAAGAACAAATCTGGACACATTGCATTGCCTGATTTCAAATTATACTACAAGGTTATAATAACCAAACACCACAGTATTGGTACAAAATAGACACATAGACAATGGGCAATAATAGAGAACCCGGAAATAAAGCCACTATCTATAACCAACTGATCTTTGATAATGGCAGCAAAAATAAACAATTGGGAAAGGACATCCTATTCAATAAATGGTTCTGTGAAAACTGGCTAGCCATATGCAGAAGAATGAAGCTGGACACCTATCTCTCACCCACCATATACAAAAATTAATTCAAGATGGATTAAATACTTAAATGTAGGACCTGAAACTATAAAAAATATTGGAAGAAAACCTAGGAAAATATTGTCTAGACATTGGCCTAAGCAAATAATTTATGATAAAGACTACAAAAGCAAATCCAACTAAACCAAAAATAGACAAATAAAATCTAATTAAACTGAAAAGCTTCTGCACAGCAAATGAAATAACCAGCAGAATAAACAGACAACCTACAGAATGGGAGAAGCTGTTTACAAATTATGCCTCTGACAAATGACTAATATGCACAATCTACAAGGAACCCAAAACAACTAAAGATGCAAACAGGCTGGGCACGGTGGCCCAAGCCTGTAATCCTAGCACTTTGGGAGGCCGAGATGGGCAGATCACGAGGTCAGGAGATCGAGACCATCCTGGCTAACACGGTGAAACCCCATCTCTACTAAAAAATACAAAAAACTAGCCGGGCGAGGTGGCGGGCGCCTGTAGTCCCAGCTACTTGGGAGGCTGAGGCATGAGAATGGCGTAAACCCTGGAGGCGGAGCTTGCAGTGAGCCGAGATCTGGCCACTGCACTCCAGCCCGGGCGACAGAGCGAGACTCTGTCTCAAAAAAAAAAAAAAAAAAGATGCAAATAAACAACCCCATTCAAAACTGAGCAAAGGACATGAACACACATTTCTCAAAAGAAGAAATACAAGTGACCAACAAACACATGAAAAAACGGTCAACATTACTAATCAGAGAAATGCAACAACTATATTGAGATATCATCTTAATACCACCCATATTGGATTTTATTAAAATGTAAAAACACGAAACAAAACAGAAAAATAAACATTGGCACAGATGTGAAGAAAAAGGAATGCTCACACACTGTTGGTGGGAATGCAATTTAATTCAACCTCTATGGAAAAAACAGTTTGGAAATATCTCAAAGAACTGACAATAGAACTATTATTCTATCCAGCCATCCTTCTACTGAGTATCTACCCAAAGGAAAGGAAATCATGTAAAACTGACACCTACATTCATATGTTTATCACAGCACCATTTACAATAGCAAAGTCATGGAATCAACCTGTGTCCCCAATGGTTGATTGGATTTAAAAAATGTGATGTATATATACCATGGAATACTATGCAGCTATAAAAAAGAATGAGATCCTATCTTTTGCAGTAATATTAACGGAGCTGGAGGCCATTATCCTAAGTGAACTAACACAGAAGCAGAAAATAAAATATCGCATGTTCTCACGTATAAGTGGGAGCTAAACAAAGGGCACACATGTAGATAAAGAAGGAAGGAATAGACTCTGGAAACTCTAAAAGGAGGGAAAAAGGAAGGGGGATGAGGATTAAAAAATAACCTATTGGGTATAATATCCAACATTTAAATAATGTGTACACTAAAAGCCCAATCCCTACCATTAAGCATGTAATATCCATGCATAAACAAGCACTTGTATCCCTGAATCTAAAACAAATAAATGAATAAATACATAAATAAATTTGTAATATCATATATAAATTAAGTGTGAAAAGAAAGGTAGTTTTTACATTACCTTTACATCAGTTACTTATAATCAATTATTTCTGATTTTACATAATAAAATTAGTAAAATTTTGTGTGCTTTTTAGGTTGTGAGAAATTGAATTTTTCACACTTTTTATAAATGTGAGTTAGACTTCTTTATAGTCTTAAAAGTGAAAAATAATTAAGATATTTTATTATCATAAGTAGATCCAATTTTATACTTTAAACAGGAGTAGCTGTTTATGTTCATCATTAAAACTACTCTATATCAGAGAATATCACTTTGAGAGATTTATAAAAATAGCAATATTGTCATAAATGAACATATCTGATAAGTATACAAAGTATTCATTTCTGACACTTCTGTTTGAATGCCAACCTTGCCAAATTGGTGATATGCACACCGTGAAAATAGCTCAAACCTAAACATGCCTGCTAGAGGAACTGTTTCATATAATGAATACCGATGATGGAGTTTTGCCATAGTGCCCATGAGTAAATGAAATGCTCTTGAATCAGACTGTGTGCACTAAAACTGCTACATTAAGTGATTTCTTTCGAAATTGCATTGCTTTTTGTATTACGTTAATGAATTTCAGTTTGAAGAAAAATGATGAAAATAGAATGTATTATTTCTTTTTTGTGGGTGGTTTGATATGAATCACATTTGGTTTTCCAATGGAACAGAGGTTAAATGTATACATACCTGTGTACGTATACATACACACAGACACAGACACAGACACACACACATAACCTTGAAACTTCCTTTATAATATGGTTTCCTTTAAAATTTTTAATATTTTTGAGTACATAGTAGGTATATGTATTTATGGAGCATGTGAGATATTTTGATACAGACATACAATGGAATATTGCATTAATGAGTTTAAGTTTGAAGAAAACTGATTAAAATAGAACACATTCATGTCTCTTTATGGGTGACAATATGAACCACATTTATATTGTGAATGTGGTTGCCATTTGTGTGTCTTCTTTTGAGAAAATGTCTGTTTAGGTTTTTTACCCATTTTTAATCAGATTATTAGATTTTTTCCTATTGAATAGTTTGAACTCCTTATATATTATCATAATCAATCTCTTGTCAGAGGGATAGTTTGCAAATATTTTCTCCCTTTCTATAGGTTGTGTCTTCACTTTGTTGATTGTTTCCTTTGCTGCACAGAAGACTTTTAACTTGATGTTATCCAATTTGTTCTTTTTTGCTTTGGCTGCCTGTGCTTTTGGGGTAGTACTCAAGAAATCTTTGCCCAGATCAATGTCCTGGAGAGGTTCTCCAATGATTTACTGTAGTGGTTTCATAGTTGGATGGCTTCGATTTAAGTCTTCAATATATTTTGATTTTTATAAAGGGTAAGTGATACGGGTCTAGTTTCATTCTTCTGCATATGGATATCCAGTTTTCCCAGCACCATTTATTGAAGAGACTCTTTTCCCCAATGTCTGTTCTTGGCACTTTTGTAGAAAATGAGTTCACTGTGTAAGTATGGATTTATTTCTGGGTTATCTATTCTGTTCCATTGGTCTACAAAATATGGTTTCTTGTCATTTTTCCCAAGGGAAAAACTGTCAATAAAATACATGTATTTGAAACTCTCATTTAATTAATCTGAGGTTTCTGAAATACACATTATTAACCTCTACCTAGGTTCTAGCCTTAGAGATTTACCTCTTCTTTCAGATGAGCCATATGACCCAATACCTAAAAAATTGAATCCTCTCAAGATCAAGGAGGGTACCAGTCTGGGTATCAACATGAGGTCACTCTTGCAGTTAGTTCAGTCCAGTCCTCACTGTCACCCGGTATTGTCATGAGCTGCTTCTGCATTACATCTCTAAGCCTGATCTTTGTCTTTATGACTTGCCTAATACTCCTAAAACTAAAGTTTTAGTTTTGCCTAATACTTCTAAAACTAAAGTTATTCTTACAAGTCTACATGGATGAGATGATGGCTTACCTCAAAACCCCAACCCAACCCTTACTGAGAAATTTCCCCTATGTAGAGTTCTAAAAACCCCCAAATTATGGACGTGACTTTTGAACTCTTGATCACAATGCCTATCAGTTGCAACATTTCCATTATGGTGGTTTGATATCCATGAAGCCCACCATCTACCTGAATGGCGAACTCCTCTTGTTTGTCACATCAGAATATCATATACCTTTCCCTGAACTGGGCCTTTTCCCAGTCCCTAGAGGTGCGTCTATTTCTTAGTGGCTGCTGTTTCCCAGTGAGCAGGTGGATTTTAAGCCATGTACCCAAACTGTGAAACACTGGATTTCTATTTTAACATTTTTGGGAAAATAATTTTTGCTTTACATTATTTTTCTTCCCTTTTTATTATATATTTGTATATAGCTGTCCTTAGATCATCCTTTCAAAGAAAGAGCTGTAGGTTTCAAGTTACGATACAGTAGTGAGTTGGAAGTTCCATGGGTTTTAGCTCTTGTAATCTCACCTTCTGGAGGTGTCCTCAAGGATGAAATCAGCACAGCTAAAATTAGCCTAAATTTTTCTTAAACATACCATTCCCATGCCACCTTTAAGGTGTGCGTGTGTGTATGTGCATGTGTGTGTGTGAATATTATATATATAATACATATTCAAATAGGTACATATATAATATAAATATTCAAATGTATATAATTATACTGCACTGTAGAATTATACTTTTCATTCAAGATTTCGTTTCAGTTTGCTTGTTAAAACAATACAATTTACTTTTCAGTAAGAAATTTTCATCTTACGACCAGGTATAAAAATACAAAATTTAGTGAAGTTTAGGCAGGTACTTGAGCTTATAAACAAATAAATGCATATAAAATTATTTATTTTGGCAGTTTACAGTTCAGAGTCATTAATTCGTCTCCTTCATCCCCATTTAAAAAGCAATATGGAATGACAAGTTTTAGATAAGATGAGGCAAATGTCATGTAGGAGGAGCATGGAGTTTAAAGCTAGAATAAAATTTGAATCCAAAGTTATTTAAGAACTTTATAACCTTAGCATTGTTTTTTGTTTGTTTCTTTGTTTTTAGCTAGTCCTCATCTCAGTTTCTTCATTAATAAAAGTTGTTATGGGCCAGGCGCAATGGCTCACGCCTGTAATCCCAGCACTTTGGGAGGCTAAGGTGGGAGGATCACAAGGTCAGGAGTTCGAGAGCAGCCTGACCAACATGGTGAAACCCTGTCTCTACTAAAAATACAAAAATTAACTGGGTGTGGTGGCACGCACCTGCAGTCCCAGATACTCAGGAGACTGAGGCAGGAGAATTGCTTGAACCCGGGAGGTAGAGGTTGCAGTGAGCTAAGATCATACCACTGCACTCCAGCCTGGGCAACAGAACAAGACTCTGTCTCAAAAAAAAAAAAAAAAATTCTTATGATGCTTTTTGCCTTGCACTGAATTTGTAAGGATAACATGTAAGGATAATAACATTAAGAACATGGATTCTGAAGCAGAAACTGCCAGGGTTTGAATCCAGGCTCTTTTTCTTATTGTGTAGAGCCTTATACAACTTACTTAACTTCCTAGTCTCTCCACCTATAAAATAAAATTTTAATTGTTCCTACCTTAAATAAATTTTATAAATTATATGTAAAGTGCTTAGGTCTGTATCCAAGGTAGTGTACTATAAAAATTTGCTAAAATTATTACGTTATTATATAGCTTCTGAATATGTATTTTACCTGCTAAGTAAATGACGGCTAAGCGATATGGTATAGTAAGCACAACCTTATCAAAGTAGATAATTGTACTAAGACAAGCAACTTACAGAAAAAAAGTGGGTGATGCATTTGTAGTAAAATCAAAGGAATTTCTGGAAAGAAGATTCATTATAAAATAAATCAGAGTTTGCATCTTTGTGGGCTTTCCAACTGAAGAAACACTGTTACAAATTTAAGCAAATGAGAATATTTCTACAGTAACATAATCAGAGTCCTGTATTATAATTTTTTAATGTTTTGATAGGTATCCTATCACTTTTGAAATACAGACTATTATTATATTTCTGTTAATTTCTTGTTAGGTTTTGAGTTGATAGCTTTTGTGATTTTTCCATAATAACTTTCAAACCATATAATGATCAAACTGCTGATTCATTATTCTATTTAACAGATAGTCTCCAGCTTGGTTCTTCACTCTTAAATTATTTAATATTTGCCTTCATTTAAAATGATTTGGTGCCTGTTGGCACTCTTACTCAAAACTTCTCCTTGAATTGGTTTTCATTACCTTTCATTATTTTCTTTGATTTCAATTTCAGCTTAATTCACAGACTCAAAAATTTTATTTCAGTGCCTTCATCCAACACATTTATGTATATTACAAACATGCACACTGCAGAAATTGATCTGTGAGCCACGTACAAGTAAATTCAGGCTTCCGGTGAAATGAGCCAGCAAGAAAGAGTCCCAGAAACATAGTTCATTCTGAAGTAGTCACAACAGTTCTCAAAGCACTTAAAAGTTAAGTGAGGGACAGGGATTGCAGAAATCGAGAGGAGGTGTGGTCTGTCCAGAGATGCAGCTACACGTATCCTATTAATTTTAGTTGGGGATTCAACATGAACCTGAATACAGGATTTAGCCTAATTCAATCTGAGGATTTCAGGAAGTTAGCCCTGCAACTGAAAATGACTTTCTGGATAAGCAGAGATTAAAGATCAGAAATAATAGGAATGAAACCTAGGGAGGGAATAATTTAACATTACAGGTGTGAGGATGATCTAAGGACAATGTCTACAGGGAAGGACTATAGCTCACTGAAGTGCCAGTTTCATTGCATAATTTTAACCTTATTTTATTTTGTATAAACGTAGTTCCCTAGAAAGGGCCTATCATTTGGCCACTTACAATAAAAATAAACAAACTTAGAAAAAACAACATATAATGAAAATTACTTTGATGAGGAGTGCAATAGAAAGCCTATGTTCAAAAATATCAATGAGCTAGACAATCTAATGATTTCAAAAACAAAGAAAAGTTTATGACATCTGTTTTTGAAATTCCATGCATAATACTTTGAACTGGATTATCGTAAAATCAGGAACTGGGAAAAACATCCATCCAACTAATAACGTGGACAGCAATGACGGCAAATATATGGTCTCTCACACTACAATAAACAGATCACTTTTGAGTCAAAAGCAACCACTAAAAACAACTAAAGAAGGGTCTAAGCAAGGCCAGCAAAGAGGAGCATTTGTTAAGAATCATCGGTCACATCTATCTCGGATCAGCTCTTCCCCTCCAGTCCTTGGGCAACTGTTTCCTTCATGATTATTCTCTACCTATTAAACTTTCTCTCAGCTCATTCTTCCCTAGTGACACTGAATTTCCACACTTACATTCTGATACTACTTGTATTGTTAGAACTGCCATGCATCATCGTAGTGTTCAGTTTTGAAAGTTACTTGCCTGGTCAAACCATAGATTGATCCATCTCTAATCTGCGGAGGTACTAATTTTTCTTTTCTTTCCTTTACTTTTTTTTTTTTTTTTTTTTTTTTTTTTTGAGGTGGAGTCTCACTCTGTCGCCCAGGCTGGAGTGCAGTGGTGCAATCTTGGCTCACTGCAAGCTCCGTCTCCCAGGTTCACACCATTTTCCTCCCTCAGTCTCCTGAGCAGCTAGGACTAACAGGCGCCCGCTATCATGCCCGGTTTTTTTTTTTTTTTTTTTTTTTTTTATTTTATTTTTTATTTTTAGTAGAGACAGGTTTCACCATGTTAGCCAGGATGGTCTCAATCTCCTAACCTTGTGATCTGCTGGCCTTGGCCTCCCAAAGGGCTGGGATTACAGGCGTGAGTTGATTTTCAATCTCAGTTCTGTAGAGATGCACTGTTGATTAGTTCAATAGAGAAGTTCTACGGGAGTGGCAAAGGTTTGACTAAAAATATTTTTGTATCTATCTTTAAAGAGTTTAAAAACTTAACAGGAAACAAATGTAAATGTAAATGTTTTATATCAAATTTTGACTTGTTGGGATTCTCATTTGTTAATTTTTGCAATTATCTGATAACTTAGTTTTACGCTAAACTAGTAACAGAGTTTTTCCACGGTTCCCATTGCATATATGTACACCTTCACAAACTTATTATTAAAAATACTGATGATTTACATTGACCTGTGTTATATTTTAGACTTATGCATGACTATATAATCACTAATCTAAATGCCAGACAAGGTTCAGATATATCTTTTCAACGCATGCTCTCATTTTGTTATAATTGTCTCTTGCACAGTTACACAAAATAGAACATTGTCTTAGTTTGTGTGCTACAACTGATTACCACAGACTGGGTAATTCATAAAAAATAAATTTTTATTTCTCACAGTTCTAGAGGCTGGGAAGTCTGCAAGGGCTGTTCTCTGCTTCCAAGATGGCATTTTGTGACTGCATCCTCCAGAGGGGAGAAATGCTGTGTCCTCACATGGTGGAATGGACAGAAAGGGCAAGTGTCTTCATCAAACCCCTTTATAAGGGCATTTAATCTCATTAATGAGGGTGGAGGGTTCATGATTCTACCACTTCCCAAAAGCCACACTTCCTAGTACTATTTCATTGGGGATGAAGTTTCAACATGAACTTTGGAGGCAACAAAAACATTCAAACCATAGCAAAAACACGTATCATGAGAACAGCACATTATAAGAGTTTTCATGCTCATATTATTGGGGGTAATACTTATATTTTAACTTTTGTACTTATTGAATATAAATGAAGGCCATGATAGATATTGCTAGGGATTCAACTTTAAAACATGCTCATATTATTGGGGGTAATACTTATATTTTAACTTTTGTACTTATTGAATATAAATGAAGGCCATGATAGATATTGCTAGGGATTCAACTTTAAAACAAATATTATTTTCTGCTGTTCCCCTTCAAAGTTTTTCAATCAGTTTTAATTGAATCAATTACTGACATGGTAAGGCAACTATTCTTTTTAGGTCTATTTCCACATGTAATGACTTTTTAATGTGAATAGGTTTATCAATACTTGCATAAACAAAATAAATAATTTAACTGAAAATTAATCATCATTTTTGTTTTGAAAAAGTCTGCAAACTGAAAATAAAAAAACATGTGTGAGCTACTCTTTGGTTTTCATCAGAAATACATTGTAGCAAACGAGAAGAGTTTCCATCAATCAGGGTAGGAAAACTACTGCATCTCAGTGACGAATGTACTAAAATTCCAGGATTTTTTTTTAAATAAGTGAATGTACCCATATCTTCTCCAAGATTTGTCTCGTGGACAGCAGTGGAGGCAATTTCATATGACTCGAAGAGGAAAAAGCAGAGAATTCAATGTTTAGTAGGCATAAGAAAAGTGGACTTTCTCAGCATTTAGGAAACTTCAAAAAGGCAACTGTACACACACACACACACACACACACAGGTTAAATAAACATTTGGAAAAAAAGTCACACTACTGATTCAGAAGAAGGGAGTATGGGAGATAATGATTTATACAGGCATCCTGACATTGGTTCAACAAAGTAAAATCTTTGTTACTTGAGATTTTTAGAACTTTTAGAATGAACATGTGACCTAAATGGCCTAGAATGATATCTACAATTCAATAGCTTGCAATACATATTAGCCCTATCTTCATTTTTCTGTCCTCCCAAATGTTTGACAATACTACAAAGTGTTTGTAAGGTCTTTGACTAAAATCTGTCTATTTGTATACGGAATTATTGCCTAAAGATGTTTAACTAGCTAACAGTAGGTCACCTATCCTGGTGGGCTTCTGAGGCCTGTGAGCTCAGAGTAAGTTGCCAACCAGTAGTGAAGGAAGCTATCCCACAACAATTTGAGTGGTTTCACAAAGTTCTAACTCACTTCCAAGCAAACTGAGGTCATTTGCTTGAATGCCTAAGCTAAAATATGTTTCAACATCTGAACTAGTAAATAACCGACCTTGGATAATTGGACCTTTCTACACCTGCTGAAGGGGGTCCTCTCCAGGAGACCTGCAAAACAATTTGGCAGTTCCTTCAGACACATGGACTTCAGTGCATAAAAGTTTGCAGATTGAATTCCCTCTCCTATTCCCAAGAAGGAACATTTTCTTGGCCGAAGACAGAGTCAAGTTTACCAGTGTTAGTCTTTAAGTAAGTGGAAGATAGTTAGAGTCAGTTTTCTCAGTTAGAGTGGCAGGATATAAATAAGTGAAAGGAGGTAGCTGGAACAATCCATGTAGTAATGGATTAGAAATGGAAATAACATGAACTCATTTTTAGTTCATATAAATACAAACGATTACATATATAAAGATTTATGAATATATGTATATGTATGATTTAGTATATACATAAATATTCCCTTGCTCTTTCAGGAAAAAGGGCCTAGAAGCAATGATACCTCAGTAACAGTGAGTACAACTAGCACCCAGATCTTGGTTTCTAATACCACCCTCCAGTAAAAGGAACCAGGACTTTTTAGAAATACATAAGATGAGCTGTACCATCTTGTGCTGTGAGCAAGTGAAGAACTGTTCAAAAATAATCAAAAATCACAATAATGGGATTATGTCAAAGGAGCTGAGGAGACAATTGCAAAAGCTTCCAATAGCCACAGTTGGTACAGTTTGAGCAAAAAAATAAATCAATGCACTTTGGGAGGCTGAGGCGGGTGGATCACAAGGTCAGGATTTCGAGACCATCCTGGCCAATATGGCGAAACCCTGTCTCTACTAAAAATACAAAAATTAGCTCGGCATGGAGGCACGTGCCTGTAGTCCAAGTTGCTCAGGAGGCTGAGGTAGGAGAATCACTTGAACTTGGGAGGCGGAGGTTGCAGTGAGCCGAGATCATGCCACTGCACTCTAGCCTGGGCAACAGAGTGAGACTCAGTCTCAAAAAAAAAAAAAAAAGAAAAGAAAAGAAAAAGAAAAGAAATCAATGTTAGAGTAAAATCCAAAGTATAACATAAGTGTCCATGATGCTATCGTCTGAATGTGTGTTCCCCCAAAATTCATATGTTGAAATGTTAAGCCTAAAGTGATGGTATCAGAAGGGAGTGACTTTGGGAGGTGATTAGTAATAAGGTAGAGCCCTCATATGGGATTACTGCCCGTAGAAAGACCCCAGAGAAATCCTTTGTTTATTTCACCATGTGAGGACACAGCTAAAAGGCACCATCTAATAACCAGGAAGAGGGCCCTCATCAGACACCAAATGTTTTGGCCCCTTGATTTTGCATTTCTCAGCCTCCAGAACAATGGCAAATAAATGTCTGTTGTTTATATGGCACTCAATCTATGGTATTTTGTTATAACAACCTATACAAACTAAGACATATGAGATATATTTATTAACAGATGTAAATAAATGATTGAATAAATAAATTTAAAGAATAGAAAAAACTCCTGTGCCTAATTCCCCTTAACTTATATAGCTGTTGCCTCTCAAGGAGGTAAAACAAGACTCTGAATAGGCACATGTTGATGGAGACAAGGAGAGAAGAAAATGTCTGAAACTCATGGTGTCACTCATTCACCGAAACCCCAGGAGGGGAGCCCTCAGTAGGAAGTGCCATAGAAAGGCATTGAATCCTTGTAGGTGGTTACAGTGAGAGGGAGAATGAGCCACAAGGGAAAGTGGAAAGATAAAAGTATGTTTTATTTGTGCTCTTTGTGGGATGTATTATCTATCCTTGAAAAATTTAAAATCCTCAGGAATCAAATGCTTGTTTATTTGCTTTTGATTATGACCAAGCCCACCATATCATGCTTTCATTCCCTTTTGCACATACTTTTAGCTTTACTGAGGCTAGTTATCTACTTTCTACTTTTACTGAGAAAACTTGTTTAAATTCCAGTATTCATTGAAAGCTCTGAAAATACTCAACCCAAGAAATTGAGGCAAATCTGATAGAAAAATATTGTAAAATAATAAACTTTTTGCCACCTGTAAAAACATATTTGTTTCTGTTGCTGACTTGGCTAGGTCTCACCATGTTTGAAAGGAAATTGCTTTTCTCTCCTTAAAATGATGTGTGATTTACATCTAATTTACATCTAAGTGACTTAATTTGAAAGACTTCACTTTTTTTTCCTAACTGGCTTTATTATCCTGAGATAATTAGCATCTCTAAACTCGTGAATTTTTAGATATGCTGTGGTTTGCTAAAGTCAATCTTTCATGTTATTCAATGATAAAATCTATCATTAAATTTGATGATAAAAAATGAAGAAGAAAATAGGAAAGATAAATTTAGATGAAGCAATATGTAAGGACAGCTCGTCCACATACTCAATACTTACATCCAAACTTTCCTCCAAATGTGTTATTTGTTGCCTGATTCTGATCACCTCTATATTTTTAATTACATGTGCAATTCTCAGCATTTTTGCATTTGGTATAGTCTGTATCAGTCTTTCTTAATAGCTTTTTAAATATTTTTCATTTCCTTTATACTCTCTGTGAGTATGTATATATTTTTACTTGCATACATGTGCCTATAGGCAGCCTACCAAAACAAATCAAAAATCTTTAAAGACCAGAATAGTATTTTTGTATTTTTTGAAGGGAATTGTTTTTTCAATAAAGTAGACAATTACTAATGCTGAATTTCCTACTTTTTCATCTTTATAATCTAATATCATGAGGCTATTGAATACCTAGAAGTAGTCAACGAACTAAAACTATACCTATACACAATATTTTGGGTTACATTTATTTTATCAAATACATGTTGATTGTTCTCTTTTGTGCCAAACATTATACTATTTATTTAGGAGCTAAAGAGGAACTAACTAATCATGTCCTGAAAATACATCCCAAGTCTCTCTTATTCTCCCCTGATACATTTCATTTCTTCTTATATTTTTTTCTAGCATTTAAAAATATTTTCATATTTACTTAGGCCACAAAAAAATCACTGAACATCACTGCATTCCAGGAACCTTCTATGAGGTAAAGATGTAGCAATAAACAAAACAGACAAAAATGGTATCCCAGTGAAGTTTTTATTCCCTTTGTATTTAAATATTGAGGATGTGATGAGAAATATTCAGTACATACAACATAAATGTTATCTACTATTAATTAATGCTGATGGGAAGAGAAAGCCCAATTGCAATTAGATATTGGAAACTAAGAATATCCTTTGTGCTTATTTTCCTATTGTGTTTCACAGTTGTAATGGCCAGATCTATTTATTTTACTGTCTCTAAATGTAACAACTACTTTTAAAATTTGAGAAAAAAATTGTAGGCTATTTGTTTCTCTTTAAACAATCCAAACACATAGATCTTTGGGTTCTTCACCTTATATTTCAGTTAGCACGCCTACAATCCATTCTAAGTCAATGATGTGTAGCTGAGAATTATTGAGTATAATTTTTCCATAAGAAACGATATGTTGAAAGTCTTTCAAAAGTAAAGTTAGCAGAAAATACAACACCTGTATTTTAAATATGTACTTGCCACCTGCACATTTTCAGGTAGTATCAAATTAAAATAACTTTGACTTAAAAATAAATTGAATTTCATTTTAATTATATTTGAATATTTCTACTTTAATATATTTAGATGGTTTCTTTGATGTTGTTTCTGGTTTTGTGATTGGTAAGTGTGTTTGGGTATGTGTGTGCATTTGTATTAGTATGTATGGGTGCAAAAAATTAAAAAGGTTTTCCCTGCCTCTTATGAAGCATTTTAAAGTGGTTGAGTTAAATTACCACTCATTTCCACTTTACAGAGGAGGCTATTAAGAAATTGTTAAGACATTATTTGCTGCCAAAGGTTTATATATATATAAACATTATATACTTACACATGTGGTTCTATAATACCTATTCAGAGAAATGGGAAAAACTTTTTCCCCAAAACATAGCTATGTGTATCTGAGCACAGCACATTTTTAGGTAACAAATACAACATAATTAAATATTATGTCTTGTTACATCAAGAGACTGGTAATTTTAACACTGAAGAATTCCTTGTTCAAGAATTAGCAATGAGCTGAGAAATAGAGTTAACCATATAAAAATCAATAAAAAGTAGTTATTAAGGAAAACTTTTGAAGGCAACCACATGTAATCTTCATAGAAATTAAACTACATTCAAGCTAGTATTCTATACTTTAGCTTTCCTTAGACTCCCCAGAAAAAAACAAAAAAAGAAAAAAAAAAAAAAAAAGGAAAAAAGGCTTATATGACAACACTTTACCCAGGAGCACATGGAGAGAAATGAGAGCAAAGGGGAATGTGGCAAGGGAGGTGGAATAGCAAACATAAAGAAGGAGAGCCTTGCTGGGCTGGCCATGGCTCTGTAGCAAGATGACTGTTCAGTCTCACCAGACATCTTTAGAGAGGCTTTATGTAGCTACTACACTTTTGAAAAGTCTAGCTAGGGGAACAAGAAGGAAGAAAACATCAACTGCCTCACATTTCACATTGTTCAATGTTTGCCTCCACAAGGTGTTAACTCCCAGCATGTCCATATTGTGCAGAGGTGGTCTGAGGCAACGAGGAGGTCCAGAGGTAGGGGACATGGAGCATGACGGGGGTTTGCTCCCAAACAAGAGTAACATTAGAGGCAGTAGCTGTAACTCAGCAGCTGTAACTCTTTTTTTTTTTTTTCTTGAGACGGAGTCTCACTCTGTCGCCCAGGCTAGAGTGCAGTGGCCGGATCTCAGCTGACTGCAAGCTCCGCCCCCCGGGTTTACGCCATTCTCATGCCTCAGCCTCCCGTGTAGCTGGGACTACAGGTGCCCGCCACCTCGCCCGGCTAGTTTTTTGTATTTTTTAGTAGAGACGGGGTTTCACCATATTAGCCAGGATGGTCTCGATCTCCTCACCTCGTGATCTGCCCGTCTCGGCCTCCTAAAGTGCTGGGATTACAGGCTTGAGCCACCGCACCCGGCCTGCTGTAACTCTTAGGTAAGACACAGGAGCGGTACAAGTTAGTACCAGGGATATTCTGGCTAGAGAGCAAAGCAAGGCAAGTGCAAGGACCTAGGGTGATGAATAAACTGAATCCAATCCTCATTACATGAGGCCTTTACTCATAGATCTGACTCACAATACATTGCTTTGCTCTTTTTGAAAATTAATTATAAATAATTTTCAAAAGTGAGCAAAAGCATGTCACAAATAAGCAATAGCTTGTGATAGATTTCAAGTGGCTACCATATTCCAGACTTTTTAAGGGTTCCAGATCTCATTCTCAGCTCCTATATCCACCTTGCCTTTGTTGTCTAGGTTTTCATAAATGGGAATTTATTTACATGTCATTTCCCTTTTGGTGTTTATCTGAGGGTCTGTTCTTGCTTCTAGATATTTCTACCTTTCAGTTGGGCCTTATTTCTCATGGTTTAACAGTAATAATCATGAAACTATAAACTTTTTTTTCCTTTTTATTATATTTTAAGTTCTAGGGTACATGTGCATAACGTGCAGGTTTGTTACATATGTATACTTGTGCCATGTTGGTGTGCTGCACCCATCAACTCGTCAGCACCCACCAACTCGTCATTTACATCAGGTATAGTGGGCAAAGGATATGAACAGACATTTCTCAAAAGAAGACATTCATACAGCCAACAGACACATGAAAAAATGCTCATCATCACTCGCCATCAGAGAAAGGCAAATCAAAACCACAATGAGATACCATCTCACACCAGTTAGAATGGCAATCATTAAAAAGTCAGGAAACAACAGGTGCTGGAGAGGATGTGGAGAAATAGGAACACTTTTACACTGTTGGTGGGATTGTAAACTAGTTCAACCATTATGGAAAACAGTATGGCGATTCCTCAAGGATCTAGAACTAGAAGTACCATATGACCCAGCCATGCCATTACTGGGTATATACCCAAAGGATTATAAATCATGCTGCTATAAAGACACATGCACACGTACGTTTATTGCGGCACTATTCACAATAGAAACTATAAACTTAATAGAGAATCAGAACAGAACACTGAGAGGAACAATTCTTGAGTCAGCCAGACTGGATTGGATTTGTGGTACTTCCTCTTAGAAACTGTGTGATCCTGGGCAAATTAATTTTCTTGTCTGTAAAATCAAATATGATCTCTTGAAGGGTTATGGTGGACATGAAATAAATTAATATATATATTTATATACATATATGTGTAAGCTTATATATATTTATAATCACTACTATGATTTTGTTGAGAGATCTTTATTTCCAGAGATTTTCTAATTGAACATGGATATTTCCTCCATAACCTCTTGTAATTTAGCTTTGGCCAAGAATAGAGGACTCTGCCCAGTACATAGTACATATATATATATATATATATATATATATATATATTTTTTTTTTTTTTTTTTTTTTTTTTTTTTGAGACGGAGTCTGGCTCTGCCGCCCAGGCTGGAGTGCAGTGGCCGGCTCTCAGCTCACTGCAAGCTCCGCCTCCCGGGTTCACGCCATTCTCCTGTCTCAGCCTCCCGAGTAGCTGGGACTACAGGCGCCCGCCTCGTCGCCCGGCTAGTTTTTTTTTTGTATTTTTTAGTAGAGACGGGGTTTCACCGTATTAGCCAGGATGGTCTTGATCTCCTGACCTCATGATCCGCCCGTCTCGGCCTCCCAAAGTGCTGGGATTACAGGCTTGAGCCACCGCGCCCGGCCAGTACATATATTTCTTATGGTAGGAAAGTAGAAGAAAGCAATGAAAGATTTGGGGAAAGAAAGAAAGTAGAAAGTAGAATTACCAGTTTTATGTGTCACAGAGAAGACAAACATAAATGAAATACTTGAGAGTCAATGTCTTCTACCAATGGGTTCTACATTTTAACAAAATTTTAGTTTAATATATAAAGTTCAACAGACACTAACATATAGAATCAAATATATGATTTTCTGATGAATCTATGAATGAAAATAATTTAAATAGATATCAAAACTAGTTAAATTTGCAAAGCACTTGCATATGTGAATAACTGTAATATTTACTTAGTGTATATTGATGTTGTATTTGTTTATGTGTTATTCATGTTAATATTTATGTATTCCTCTTCTATATAATTACTTAAATGATTTGAGGTCACTTCTGGGACTCTGAAGCATTATAATATCTCATAAGCACATTTAGTACTTAACATTTGGACCCTTTTTTTATAATCAGAAAATATAGGATAATTGAGGTTAGAGTCACACAACCATTTTGGTCAGCTACAATTTAAAAAAGAGCAAATCAAGAATTGAAAATGATCACTGTTTGTCTTACTTATTTTCATACTTATGCTTTAAAACTCTTAGTTACATTACCAAAAATGAAATCCATTTAAGCTTCCAAACATACACCAATTTTGACTTGCCACTTCACCGGTACATCTTAAAAATGAATGACTGCACTGAGTCCTTTGAAAATTGTGCTTCCTTTCATTTTTTTTTTTTAATCTATGCTGTGAATACTAAAAAGAACAATTAGGCATGGATTCAATTGTATACAATGACAAATTTTTATTATAACTGTTTTGTCAAATTACTTACATACAAGCTTCTAGGAAGAATTAGCTTGTTATAAAAACCATGTACTAGATCTTGCTTTAGCAAGCTTCGAAAAAGCATTCCATAAAATTTTGCATCCTGTAATTCCACCATCTGCTGCATGGTTCAGCATCATATAGCCTTTGCCAGATATGATTGCTAAATGACTCAACTGCATTTGAAACCAAGGTAGGACAATTTATCCCAATTTATTAAACATTAAAAAGACCAGATATTCTATCTTATTTCTTTCCCACAAATGTTTGCATTTTTTTATTTTCAATAGTTGTTATTACATCAATACATTATTTCCACTAACCGGACACTTTGACTGCATAATTCAGTTATTACAGTATATCTTATAAAGAGCTGTTTGGTAAATGCACTAGCTATAGAGGAGTGAGATATGATCAGAGATTTGCATTTGTATGTAAATTGTCATTTTCATATGTAGGGGAACATATGCAAGACCTAAGAATGCTCTATTATAGAATAAATGATGACTTAACATTATATTTCTGCCTCAGAAATGCATAATAAACCATGTTTACAAATTTACTTTTCTGTTATCCCTAGATCCTAAAAGGTTTACAAATATTTTTGTCAGTACCTGAATCATCTCTTAGAAAACTGCAGTGAAAGCCTATTGCTTGTAAATTAAATAAATAAATAAATAAAATCACAGCAGGTAAGCAGAATAGAAAATGATAACAGACTCTTTCCTAACTACTTCACCAACTATCTCATATTTAGTCAATAGATTAAGTCATGGAAGATTAAAGCAGAAACTTGCTCAGGGCATGTAGAAAATGCAAAGTACTTGGTTTGCAAAAATGTGAAGTGTAAAAAAGAAAAAATGGGTTGGAAAAGCAATCATGTTTTAAAAATTCCGGAAGAATCTAAGTATCACTCTATTATATTTTTGAGGGATTGCCATAGTTGGAAGATAGCCCATTAAATCTTATCAGAATAACCAATCAACAGGAGGGCAATCCAAATGATAAAGTCATTCTAATGAAATGCAGACAAAGATTAAAAAGAATTAAAAGTGACAAGTAAAATCCATTAGAGAACAGCCTTTAACTACTGTAATCAGAAGACAATTACTTACCTTGTCAATTAACAGCTGTGTGCCTCCTTCGCACATAGACAAAAAAATCCTGCAAAGTGTCATAGATACACTTGTAAGGCATCTGGAATGAGGTCATTTGAGTGGCATATAGAGTGTTCATGCATCCAAGTGAAATAACCAATCATCATTGAATTCACCAACCTCACAATTAACCATGGTTCCATGGATTAATACTCACTCTTGCAGAGTGAACATAGCAGACTTGGAGAGCAATTAAAAGCCAAAAAATAATTGTACTTCAATTCATCAACTCCAAGAGCATTTTTCAACTACTGAAACAGGCTTACTTATGGAGGAAAAAGAGTTCTGCCCCAAACCATTCAGAAACTTTAACCAGGGATCCGAGAGAAACAACAAATTAGATTTCTTATTTGGAGTTCTATAAAACTAGGAAGGCAATCATTTCTTTTGACAATCTATAATAAATCTTGAAGTGTGCAGATGAAAGGAAAGAAAGTAGAAATTCTCAAACATAGAAAACATGTCAATTTATGAATGTTCACCAACAAAGGCAGCTTCGATTTTTCAAAAGAGCTTTGATTTTGACGAGCATATTCTAAACTTACAGAATGAATGCTGAACAGGGTTACTTGATTTGGAAAGATTAACCTAAAGAAAGTTCAAGGAAAATGAAATTGTGTACGGAAACAGTCTGTCCCCTTGAAATAAAAAGAGCTTCAGGGCAATTTTTCAAAGTCCATATTTGTCTTTTTCTTTCAGTAATATTATTGTATAAATGATTATTTATAGAAATTGTCATGCTGCAGTTTTTCACCATAGTATTTTTACTTATTAGAAATTAGTAATAAATAACATTTTATTGAAGAAGTAAAAATCCAGTCTGAATAGAATAAAAATGTGAAAAATAGAAATCATATAAATAGTAATTATTTTAGAGAACTCATTTGTTTTAAAGAAGATGGTTTTATATCTATGTAGGTAGTTAAATATATGTGTGTGTATATAACTATTGTTATCTAAACATTTGAAGACATTTATAGACATTAAGAAATCAGTTTCTGCAATGTATCCTGCGTACCTGACCTTGTTGATACAAAAATCTAAGTCAGATCTGGAAGTATTAATATAATTGTTTAGAGTTCTAATACTAATGGAATAAGCTGATTTGCTGGTGTCATTGAAACCAATTTTCCATGCTTACTACTGTAAACACTTGCCACAGTGGGAAATATTATTAGCAGCCAATACCTGAAAAACCTGGTATAACCTGGTATCCAATGTGCCTGGGGTGAGAGCTATGATCTGTAGACTTCTGCTTAAACCTATAGCACGGTTTATACTGTATCATTTAACTTCTCTTTCAATATCTTGACTTCACTATGGTTGGTCCTCCTGGGATTTGAGCTTTCTCTTGAAATTCAATCAGCTTGCTGATTCTAAGATTCTAAGGATTCTAAGATTCTGCTTCCCACTCCCACTCCCTGAGACTGGCAACAGATTCTCACTGGCTGTGCAAATCTCCTGGAACCGTACTCCTCACATAACTCAGGGCATTGCTACAGTTGAGAAAATCCATTTGCTGTGCTCTGCCTATAGATCAAGCTTCTTTGTGTGTCCACCCAGATTTTGATCACAGTGATTTAGACAGCTTGACAGCTCAGCAAGACTTGCCAGACCTACATCCTGTCTAGATATCTTTGTCCTATTCCATCTATCCCTGGCTTCTGCCATTTCTTCGACTGTTCTGATGAGGCTTTGTAAATGAACCCAATGAAGAAACAATAATGTGGCTAAAATCACAGTGTTATACTGACTCCAGGCCTCAGGCATCATTAAATGGGTCCTACTCATATCTGAAGTACATTTGGAGCCATTTGGTCATATCTTCCAATCCTTTAGGATGCAACACAAAGACAAATAGAAGAAATAAGCTATTTTTCAGGTATAAACTTAATCCATAGGTTATAGCTTTTAATTTCTGAAAACAAAAATATCTTCAAAGTTTAACTGTCTCAAAATGTTTCACTTTTATTATTATACTTAAGTTATAGGAAATTTGGTTTTTATATTGGTTTCAGTTCTTTCCAAAGTGTAATAGTTTTGGTACACTTGGAATACTGCTTGAGTATGAGTATTACTCAGACATATACAGTTAGGTACATCCTCAAATACATGTGTTTCTGAATATATAAGATTATTAGGAATGTACAATAATAATCAATGCCATTTATTCTTGCCTTAGTCATTTATTTTTGTTCCTGCTGAGCCACTAACATTATAGACATTCCCCCAAATGATTAGAAACCCAGAACCAAGAGACTGCATTTGGAGAAAAAAAAAGGCAGTCAAGGAACAGAAATTATTAACAGATATGATTATAAACATGCATTATTTCTTGTAGAGCTCATGATGTTTTAGAAAGTTCAAATAATTGCACATAGTCATTCGAAAAATCCTTGTAATATTATACTGTGTGTGTAAAGATAGATTCCATAACAGTAAACTACATTTTCAGTTTCTAGGTTAATTAGCAGAATTTCAAATTTTGTGGCAGTCAATCATAGTTTCCTCTTTAAAGTCTTATTTGCTGTAAAGGGGATCTTTATTTCAAGAGGCACTTACAAAAGGCATTTACAAAATTTCAAAGGGAATTTCCGAAAATAAAATGCCCTTGGAAATCCTTTTCTCAAAATAATATTACATGAACAAAACACAGATTATTATTAAAATACTTTTTCTCTTAATAGTAAATATCAATCTTCAAAGTGCCTATAATATGTAATTATCTATATATCAAACATTAAAAGAATTTTCAACTACAAGTAATACAGTAGAAAAACAAAAATTATCTTTAGGTCATTCATTTCCTTTGCCTCCCAGAAGAATTACCATCTTACACTTATTTAGATCACTACACATGTAGTAATCCCACACTGGGTATTCCCTGGGTACCATGCAAATGAGAGTTACATATGAGTTGGTGATTTATTTTGTGTTTAGCTACTTAGATCAGTCATAAAAGTTAGTTTAATAAGAAGGAGAATAATGGTAAGATTTTGAAATCAGGAATAAGTCCACCTCTACCTCATCTGCAACCTGGTGATAGATGGCATTTCAAAAGAAAAAGAGTTATTAGTTTGATTATTTTTACTATATGTGAGTCATGCAACAAACTGTGTAATATAATTTTCTACTTCTTAGTGTAATTTGTATTAAAGGTATTTTGTTTTGCCTTGAATTTTGCTTTGAATTTTGTTTTGCTTGAATTTTGAATTTTGCTTTGAATTTGAATCCAAAATTCAAATTTGAATGGAAAATAGAGAACATTACTATAATAGGTGCTTGTGGGAAAAAGTAATAATAAAAAACACTAATATATCAGATAAGAAATGCTTATAACCAAGTTTGCCTACTTTATAATTTTGATTTCTAAAAAGCCTAACCAGGAAATGTATGTGGATAAAAATTATCTATTTTGCATTTGAACATCTATTTATATTCAAACTTTAATATAATTTAGGATGACTGTTCAGCTGTCATTTGGCATTTGTTCCCTTTCATCAGCTTAATATTATTAGTTGTATTTATCAATAATCTATAGGAAGCTTTTATCAATGTTCTTCACACAAAGCTGGGTAATATTTTGGTAAGATAAGTGTTGTATAATTCTTAAACTATTGACATAACTCAGTTGCAAAATTTCTAAGCAGAAAAATAAACTGACATTTACTTCATATCCTATCAAAAATAACTATTAGAATGGGTGAATTTTTTCCAGGAAACCTGGAAATAATTTAGGTAAATTCATGAAATTGAAAGGAAGTGAAGATGTTCCCTTGGATTTGAAGAAAAGAATAGTTTCAGAGAAGAAACTAAAGTATAGAAAGTTGAAAATAAGGTCATTTGCTTTTCATAGGTCATTGACAACATGATCTATAACAGCCAAATACAACAAGATGAACAATTTGGTCAATAGACATAGGAAAGGGTAAAGAATGAGAGTAGTTAGATTTTAAAATAGTGAAGGGGTGTAAGAAAAGTCCAGTTTCCAAAGATGTCTATGTTAGAGATTATGTGAATCCCCAGCTATATCTCAGAATGGTCTTCATTTAATCTGCTTAAATTTTGATGACTTGTTTTTCTTTTTATCTCTTCCTCACTTTCTTCCATAAGTGATTGAGTTATATATACCATGTATTGTGCTTATTCTTAGTTCATAATGGGGATCTAAACCAGCCTTAGGGGAACTTATAGACCTAGAATGGATTGAAAGTAAGCAATATTGATCAGATAACAAAATAAACATAAATCTCTTACTCTAAAAAGGACAAGTACATCAAGTTATGAGAACACCCAGTTGGGGGTGCGGGGTAGTATATCTAACTGGAGGGGTCCAGAAATATTTCTGAAGAACACCTGACCCTGTTCAGTTCCTACCCTGCCTAATATCTAATTAGACTCAGTTCTCCCTTCAATTCTAATTATTATTTTCTATATTCTTGGCACTGAATAAGTTTCAAATTTCTAGCCCTGAGCTGACTAGTGTCCCTGAAGAAGGCTGATTTTTTTTTTTTTTTTTTTTTTTCTCAATCATACAGAGCAACCTTGGGTCTATTAGATACAGGATAGCAAAGCCCAATTCATCTCTGTTGTTCCAACATCCCTCGGTTAACTCTTCTTTATCTCTGAAAGCCTAGCTTTGTAATAGTAACTGTAGATTCTCCTTATCAAATTGTATATAACAAGCAAAAATATTCAGAATGCATCAAAATTTTCATATTTCAGTGTGGAGAAAATTTTCTATTCATTATCTGTTGACAGATTCTGTAGATGGATTTTAGCACATATTTAGGATTTAGACTTTTTTCCCTAAAAATGTAGGGATGTGTGGGAAATTCATTATTATGACAAAAAAGCATCAAAATATCCTGCTTTAACTTGCTACAAAATGCACTTAAAATTTATAGGAATAAGGCAGCTCGTCACGGGAGATGTCATCTCCTGTTCCTTGGGATTTCTAGATTGAGCATGCTGAGACAGAAATGAATAGTTCACTGTGTTCACTAGTGAAAGGGACTCTTCCTCAAGACATGCAACCAAATGGAAAATGACTGGATGAGACGCCTTCCATTGATAAAAGGCTCAATTATGAAGAGTCACTTGGACCTTTACCAATCAAAATCATATAAATACAGAAGAAGACATGTTTCTTGAACATAAAGAGCTAATTAGAGGTTCTCCTACACTCAGAAAGGAAGTATTACTTCCTAAAAGGTATGTTATAAAATGGCATGTTCAGTCTTTGGCATAGTCCAAATATAACTAGTACAAATAGCCCAAATAATAACTACCATTTATTTAATTTTTATAATATGTTTTCTACAACAATCCACAAAGCAAATGAGCAAATGATATACTATTTTGTTTCAGGTGAAGAGACTGAAGCTACATGATTTTTCTCATTCTCTCAAAAACACAATAGTCTACTTGCATATCTAATTAACTTCAACAGGATTTGAATGAGATTTCTTCAAAATAGACCCAATCTTTGATTACCTGTCACCACCACCACTGCCCTGGTCCAAGCCACCATCTTTATCCTTGATTATTGCAATGCCTTTTAATCAGATTCCTTACTTTAGGACTATCTTACCTTCACTCTATTTTCATTCTAGTAGGTTGTGTGATTCTAAAAAAAAAATTTTAAATGTAAGTTATCCTGTCACACCAATACTCAAAGCCTTCATGATTTCTCATAACAGCCAAGGCGCTCCATAAGCTAATTCCCTGATGACTCTCTATTTTCATCTTTTTATCTCCTAATACTCTTCACAGTGTAATGGTCACACAGGCCTCTTACTGCTCCCTGGATATGCCAGTATTGATCTCATCTCAGAGTTGTTGGACATCTCTTTCCTTTATTTGGAAAGCTTTTCCCCTGGAAGTCTGCAAGTCATGTTTACACAAAAGTCACCTCTGAGAAGGACCTTTCTTGCACACACTATCTAAAATATTAGTCCTCCTATATTAGTTCTTGTCTCCTATGTTGTTTTTGTTTTTTGACTTACACTTATTATCTAAATTTCATATTTTTCACCCTTTTTAATGCCTGTCTGCCCCAACTGGAATGTGAGCCTCATAAAGTAAGATATTTATCAGTTTTATTCACTGAAGTATCTATATCACCCATAAGAGAATTTTGGAAAAAGTAAGTGTTTAACATGTGTTGAGTAAATAAGTCAAGTTCCCAGATATTGAAAAATTGACCAAAGGGCTATATGGCTAAGAGTGAAGGACTCTGTATTCAAATCAGATCTTTATTTAATGGTATTCTACTTATTAATTTGTGACACTTGCCAAACTGTCTTATGTTTTACTTTTTACCTGCTAAACATAGAACTGCAAAGGGAATGCCAAAATATAAAACATTTAGCCTAGAGGCTGTCCCTGGGTAGAAAAAAATATGACCAGGTAATATTTAATGCTTCAACTGCAGTTAGAATATCTAATAGCCATGTTCTAGAACTACTGCAAGAAGCTCATTTTATCTTATCTCTCATTCACAAATGGTGACTCTATATTTTGTGGCCTCTGTGAAATTTATTTTTTGCTAAATGGATACGTATATTTTGACAAATCATTGGGAATTTGATATACTCAAAAGTAAAAGTGGCAGGTACATTTTGAGCCATTCAAAGCTGAAAGAGTTATGGATTTTAAAAATTAGAAGTATAAAAGCATGGAAGAAGAGTGACAAGAACTACAACTACTACGTCAGAATTGCCGTAATAAACAATTGGCTCCATACTCCATCTCCTTTAACCTCCTGAATGAATAAAGTGGGCCTTGCTATATCTTATAATATCATGGTCTGAATCCAGTGAAAATTTTTGAAAGTTTAAAATATTTTAAGGAGTAAATGGTGGAAGAAAGAAGAAGGGAATACAGAAAGACCAATGACATTTCTCAGACTCCCTAATTCCTTCTTCTTAATTTGTCATTTTACTCCCTTTCAGAGGAGAAAATAATACTGGACATACTTTTGGAGGCAGTTGAAAAATCTTAGTTAGAAAGAAAATATGTTAGAGAGGTAACAAACTGAAAAAAAAAATCGTGTTAGACAAATTGCAATATTGTGTTTTTTTTTTTTTATATATTGCCCTAACACCTCATTTTATCCTTTTATTTATCTGATTGCAAAATATTTAGGTAATATTGCAGTGAAAGGAAAACCCTCCCCCAGGTAAAAGAATGGTATGAAAACAAATACAACACATTTTCCTAGCCCAAATGAAGAAGAATTTCATTTTCTCAGCAATATATTAATTTCAAAGACTCTTGCATACTGGTCTTTAGAGGCTGCATCAAATTAGAAGCATGACCAACAATTTTCAGAATTGTTAATTGAGCATTTCTAGTAAGCATAAGCACATGCTACGCTAAAGGGAGATAAAGCTTAGGATTTGTTTTTCCTAGCACAGAATGTACTGATTAAACTTGATTTCCCTCAGTGCTCAAGTCATTGATGCAATAATATATTGTAAAGTACTGAGCAAGTCTGAAAAAATTAGTCTTCACACTGAGACTTACCTTAATAATGCAAAATATTTAGACATGAAGGAATTCCAAATAGAGCTCACTATCCCATTACTAAGTTCATAAACATTTAATGTTAATTGATAAAATTATGTCTTCTTAACTCTCAGTAGCCATAGAACATTTTAGAGTAATGCCTTTAGAGTATTGCTCTTATTAACCTTATTTATATATTACAAAAATATTTTAATACAAAGTGGTCCCAAGAAAACTTTCAACTGGTTAACCTGAATAAGAGTGAGTACAATAATTCAATTAGAGGTCATATGATAAAAACCCCTGTGGTTTTTCTGGAAATATTTTTAAGGTGAATAGCACTTTAGGTATTTATATTTATATTGACATAGTTAAGTAGTTTTAATTGTTTATTCACCTAATTTCACTTGAATCCCACTGATTAGCTTAAGAAAGAGAGAACCTTGGAGAAGCTAATATAGTATTTTTTATTCAAAAATATAAAGTTAGGAAGAAGCAACATTTTAAATGTAATTGTAAAGACAGAATTTTTTTTAAGTATCTTGAAATCATATTTTCAAATTCAGTACTTTAAAAAAATTATCTTTTGAACTTGAGCAGAACATAAAGTGTTACAGCATCAGGCACCACAAAGTTTATCTTCCTGTTTCTTTCAATTATTTCAGAAATCTTACTCAAGAATAAACCATCTCGTTAAATTATCTTTCTCTAAACAATACCTAATCAAAACACAGGTTGCTCTAATTAAGATTGCAATTAAGGTTGATAAAAAATGTGTAATTTCTGTAAGTGATTTTATATCTTATAGCTATCAGAAACGTCCACATTTGAAAAAAGTCAACCTTCTTTCTTCACTTTCCTCATTTACTAACATACCATGACCCATTATTCAGCCAATCACCCTTCTGCCAAAAATCTAGAATTCCTTACCTCTATGCTCTTACTCTTTCCCTCCACTTCTGAACTCCAGCTTTAGATGATCGCAAGAACCTGCTTTCCCTGTACCTTCCTTGTAGCAGTTAAGTTTATTGAAGAACATTACACAATAGGATTGATTAGTGACCATGATGACAGGGAAAGCAACATCAAGGGAGCATTCAACATTGGCTGTGTAGATAGCTTTTCATCATCACCATTTCAGGGATCCTCCATTCTCCCTCAACTTCAGTCTCCACATATATGCTCCGACTCTGCAGATTATGTCACCTAATATTGAAGCCATTAGACAGGGCCATTCCCATTGGCATATGACACCATATTCTTGCTATGTGGGTCACCCCTGTGTTCTTCTCCCCATTGCCCTGAGGCTTATTCCCTCAGCAGTGCTTTAATTGTCAATCCCTCCTATTCTCAGGGACCTTCTCAGCATCCTCCTATCTCCTGTATGTCCACCCACTAATACTGAATGTTATCCACCCTTTCAGTTTGCATGTATGCTTAATTAAGCCTTTACTATTTTTTAACAATAGTTCTGGTACAACATCACTCTACTAGCTACAATATTTTATTTTATATGAAAATTTCTCTTAATCTTTGAATAAAAATTTCTGTAAATGTCACAGTCATATTATCAGAAGTTATTTGGATCTAACTGGTTGTATTACTTGACAATATTTTTCTTATGTACACAAGAGAGGTTCTTTACAACTGACTGTATTAGTCCGTTTTCATGCTGCTGATAAAGACATACCTGAGACTGAGAAGAAACAGAGGTTTAACGGACTTACACTTCCACATGGCTGGGGAGGACTCAGAATCATGGCAGAAGGCAAGGAGAAGCAAGCCATGTCTTACGTGGAAGGAGGTAGGCAAAGAGAGAGCTTGTGTAGGGAAACTACCCTTTTTAAAAATATCAGATCTCATGAGACTCATTCACTCTCATGAGAACAGCACAGGAAAGATCTGCCTGCATAATTCAATCGCCTCCCACTGGGTTCCTCCTATGACACAGGAGGATTGTGGAAGTTACAATTCAAGATGAGATTTGGGTGGGGACACAGCCAAACCATATAATTCCACCCCTGGCCCCTCCCAAATCCCATGTCTTCACATTTCAAAACCAATCAGGCCTTCGCAACAGTTTCCCAAAGTCTTAACTCATTTCAGCATTAACTCAAAAGTCCACAATCCAACATCTCATCAGAGACAAGGTAAGGCCCCTCCACCTAGGAGCCTGTAAAATCAAAAGCAAGTTAGTTGCTTTCTAAATACAATGGGGATATAGGCACTGGGTAAATACAGGTGTTCCAAATGGAAGTAATTGGCGAAAACAAAAGGGCTACAGGTCCCACGCAAATCTTAAGTCTAGCAGGGCAGTCAAATCTTAAAGCTTCAAAATGATCTCCTTCGACATCAGGTCATGCTGATCCAAGAGGCAGATTCCCATGGTCTTGGACAGCTTTGCCCCTGTGGCTCTTAGGGGTACAGCCTCCCTCCTGGCTGCTTTCACAGACTGGTGTTGAGTATCTGTGGCTTTTCCAGGCACACAGTGCAAACCATCAGTGTTATCTACCATTCTGGGGTCTGGAGGATTGTGACCTTCTTCTCACACTCCACTAGACAGTGCCCCAGTAGGGACTCTGTGTGAGGGCTTTGATTCCACATTTCCCTTCCATACTGCCCTAGCAGGGGTTCTCTATGAGAGCTCCACACCTGCAGCAAACTTCTATCTGGTCATCCAGGCATTTCCACACATCCTCTGAAATCTAGGTGGAGGTTCCCAAAGCTCAATTCTTGACTTCTGTGTACCTGCAGGCTCAACACCACATGGAAGCTGCCAAGGCTTGGGGCCTGCACCCTATGAAGCCACAGCCTGAGCTGTACCTGGGCCCCTTTAAGTCATGGCTGGAGTGGCTGGCATGAAGGGCACCAAGTCCCTAGATGGCACACAGCACAGGGACCCAGGGCCTGGCCTACAAAACCATTTTTTCCTCCTAGGCCTCTGGGTCTGTGATGGGAGGGGCTGCTATAAAGACATCTGACATGCCCTGGAGACATTTTCCTCATTATCTTGGGGATTAACATTTGGCTCCTCATTACTTATGCAAATTTCTGGAGTTAGCTTGAATTTGTCCTTAGAAAATGGTATTTTCTTCTCTATTGCATTGTCAGGCTGCAAATTTTCTGAACTTTTAGGCTCTGTTTCCTTTATAAAACTGAATGCCTTTCACAGTACCCAAGTCACCTATTGAATGCTTTGCTGCTTAGAAATTTTTTCTGCCAGATACCCTAAATTATCTTCCTGAAGTTCAAAGTTCACAAATATCTAGGGCAATGACAAAATGCTGCCAGTCTCTTTGCAAAAATGTAAGAAGAGTCACCTTTGCTTCAGTTCCCAAAAAGTTCCTCATCTCCATCTGAGACCACCTCAGCCTGGAAGTTGTTGTTCATATCACTATCATCATTTTGATTGTTGAATGTCAAAGCCATTCAACAAGTCTCTGGGAAGTTCCAAACTTTTCCACATTTTCCTGTCTTCTTCTGTGCCCTCCAAACTATTCCAACCTCTGCCTGTTACACGGTTCCAAGTCACTTCCATATGTTCAGGTATCTTTTCAGCAGCACCCCACTCTACTGGCATCAATTTTACTGTATTAGTCCATTTTTGTGCTGCTGATAAAGACAAACGAGAGACTGGGAAGAAAAAGAGGTTTAATGGACTTATAGTTCCTCATGGCATGGGAGGCCTCACAATTATGGCGAAAGGCAAGGAGGAGCAATTCACATATTACATGGATGAAGGCAGGCAAAGAGAGAGCTTGTGCAAGGAAACTCTTCTTTTTAAGAGCATCAGATCTCATGAGCCTCATTCACTATCACAAGAACAGCACAGGAAAGACCTGCCCCTTAATTCAATCACCTCTCACTGGGTTCCTCTCATGACACGTGGGAATTGTGGGAGTTACAATTCAAGATGAGTTTTGGGTGGAGGCACAGCCAAACTATATTATTGATTTTTTCATTTGCCTGGAATATGTATTTATTTTCTCCTAGAAAGAGATGGAAGAATATTTTAATCCAACTCCTTTGACTTTACAAGAAATTCAACTCAATTTGGCATAAAACAATTAGAATTTATTGGCTCACAGAAATGAACACTCTAGGAGGCAGTTTTTGCTTCAAGAATGGCTGTATCCAGACACTTAACAAATATCATTAGTACTCTACCTTCCCCATTTCTCATCTTTACTTCCCTCAATATTCCTCCCACCCCACCCTCTATAAATTGATCCTTCCCTTGTGGTGGGCTTTGGCAGTCCTACAAAATGAAAAATTCTTTTAATACTATGACAAGCTCTGGGTTGATGCTAAATGCCTGTCTTGTATTATGTGATCATCTCAAAATCAGAGGAACTTCTGAGATTGATATCATTTAGAATATTACCTGAACCCCTATTAACAAAGTTAAAAATTTAGAATAAAAAGA